>NW_021605096.1:82552-122506 GCF_004785775.1 Grammomys surdaster | reverse complement strand
TGTGTGTGTGTGTGTGTGTGTGTGTGTGTGTGTGTGTGTGTGTGTGTAAGGGCTACCCTTCTGGGTGGCTCAACATGTGGATGAATGCCTTCCCAAGGCCAAAGAACTTACTGTGGTTTAGGCGCAGTGAGGAGAGGGCAGAGGTGAGAAAGGTGTAAGGGACCCTGAGAAATTAACTGTTAGCCTGAGTAGCTCAAGAGGAAAGAAACAACGCCCACCAGGGCCTTGGAGTCCGTGGGGTGGAGACGACCTGACCCTGTTGGTATTCAGGGTCACAGTCTTCAACCCATGCCAGCCCCCAACAGGCCCAGAACCTGCCACCCAACCCCAATCATCTAATGGTCTGGCATCCTCAAGGTACAGCCTGAAGTTAATTGCAACGACCATGAAATTGGGGTCGGGGAGACAAGACTATGCCCGGGTTTGCACGCGGGGCGCCATGGTCCCTATGGCAGCGGACAGACAGACGAGGCAGGAGGAGTTCAGCACACTCTGGAGGCTCCATCCTGCTTCCTTCGCAGACCAAAAGCCGACCGCGTGCCAGGTCGTGTTCAGTTTACAGTTCTATAGGATGGGGTCGTTTGTCATGCCCAGCTAAAGGGGGCGGAGTTCGCGCAGGCTCAGCACCCACAAGGGGCGCGCGGCGCGGTGCTGGGTGTGCATGGATGCTGGCTCCGGCCCTTTGAGGTCCGCGGGGCCTCTGCCGGGAAATATTCTCTCCTGCCGTCCACGAGGCCCCCACGGCGACGCCGGGCTTCTAGGCTCCTCGGCCGGGTGTGATCCCCCAGCCGGCAGCGGAGCGGTCGGTGGCCCAGAGCGGCGAAAGCGAGCCGAGGCCGCGGCTGCCCGGGCCCGCCTGACCCTCGAGGGGGTCGCTGTTGCCTCGCGGATCCCTCCCTCGCTCCCCGCTCGCGTCCCTCCCCGCTGCTCCCGCCGCGTCCGCCTTTTGTTCGCCGAGCCGCGCGCCCCCGAGCCGAGGCGGCGGGGCGGGGAGCTGGCGGGGCTGCGTGGGGGGCGGGCCGCGCCGGGCGGAGCCGGGGCCCTGGCCTCAGCCGGACTGGGAGTCCGAGGCGGCGATCGCCGAGCAGGCTGCAGTCGGGGTCCGGGCGCGCTCCGGGGGCGCGGCGAGGCGGAGGGGGCGGGCACCGGGCGGAGCCGGAGTCGGAGTCGCGGCGCCTGGAGGAGATCGGGCCGCGCGCTGCGAGCACCGAGTGGTGGAGAGGCCGCGCGGCGCGGGGCAGGGCCCGAGCGGAGCCCCCGGACACAGGAGACCGGAGCGCAGTCGCGGCCTGAGCGGCGGGAGCGCATCCGAGACCCGCCACAGGGACACCCAGGCCGGCCGCTCCCGGGCCATGCGCGCCGCTCGCTGAGACCCGGGGAGGCCGCGATGGAGGCGCCAGCGGGAGAGTCATCGGCGCGGGGCTACGGCCCCCCGCCTGCGCCCGCGCCGGCCGCGGAGAGGAAGAAGAGCCACCGCGCGCCATCGCCAGCCCGGCCCAAGGACGTGGCCGGCTGGTCTTTGGCCAAAGGCCGCCGCGGCACAGGCCCGGGCGCCGCTACAGCCTGTGGCGCCGCGTCCTCGGCGAGGCCCGACAAGAAGGGGCGCGCGGTGGCTCCCGGCACCCGGGGCGCGGGGCCGCGGGTGGCCGGGGTGCGCACGGGGGTCCGCGCCAAGGGCCGCCCTCGTCCGGGTACCGGGCCCCGCCCGCCGCCGCCGCCGCCCAGCCTCACGGACAGCAGCTCCGAGGTGTCGGACTGCGCGTCGGAGGAGGCGCGCCTGCTGGGCCTGGAGCTGGCGCTGAGCAGCGACGCCGAGTCTGCGGCGGGCGGCCCGGCGGGGACCCGCACCGGGCAGCCATCCCAGCCCGCGCCGTCGGGGCAGCAGCCTCCGCGGCCACCCGCCTCGCCGGATGAGCCGTCGGTGGCTGCATCGTCGGTGGGCAGCAGCCGCTTGCCACTCAGCGCCTCGCTAGCCTTCTCCGACCTCACCGAGGAGATGCTGGACTGTGGGCCCGGAGGCTTGGTACGGGAGCTGGAAGAGCTGCGTTCCGAGAACGACTATCTCAAGGTGGGGACCTAGGGGAAAAGGGGGAGTCGCAGGGGCAGGGGAGGACTGGTCATCCGGGCTCACAGCGGCCACAGGCGGCCACTTTAACGCTGACCAAGCAGGGAGAGTGCCCCACCTTCTCTTCCCACTCTTCTCGTGAGAGAGATTATGGATAAGACAGCGACAAAAGGACCCCGATGTGCACTTTCCCACCCGCGGTAAAACTGTTTTAGAGGATGCTCGGATGGGTGAGTGGGGATAGTCAGCCAGGGCTGACCTCCACTTTAAGCTGCCCAGGACCCCGCCCCCAGGTCAGCAGGCCTTCCCGTCTCTCTGTTCTGGAACCAATGTCCGTGTGCTGGGCTGCCAGGGAAACCGTGGCTATCCCCTGGCAAGGAGAGGCAGAACACATCCTAAGTCTTTACCCAGGGCTTCCCCGGCAGGCCTGTCCTCGCCTGCCTTTTGGGGCGGATCCAATTTGAAAGCGTGACATCTGGGAACATCCCCTTGGCTTGAGTCCACTTCCGCCCAGTCTAACGGTCCCACAGCCTGGGAGGATGATGTCGTGGGAGAACTGGTTCAGAGGCCACTTCCTCAATCCCAGGATATTGTCTTCTGTCCCCTCTGAGAGTGGCTTGGGCAGACTTGGCCCGTGCTCCCTGTGGGAAGAGGGAAACTGCCCTGCTGGTTAGGGGTATCCCCTCTCTGTGTGGGGGACTAGAGAGCTGTCTGGGAGAAACAGTCTGCTGTGACTGGGCACCTAGGTGCAGCCCGTGCTCTGGCTGCCTGTTCCTTGACATGGTGGCAGCTATGGGGACAGTCCTGCCTTGGCTTTTTGACCTTGGCATGGGAAGCTGGGATCTTCATGGGCTGTACTGCTACTGCTGGAAGATGCTGCAGTATTGTCTGTACTTGACAGTTGATAGCCTGGCACAGCACCCAGAATGGCCTGGACAGGAGCCACGGAGTTGACAGCTCTCTAATGACATGTCTGCCCTGCAGCACTTAACTGCATCTTGCTTCTACTGTCTGGGGGGTAGGGAGTGGGGTGGGGGTTCTTCTTCCTTAGGATGTTGGGTTGTTACTCTTGCTTTCCTTTTGGTCCTCTTTCCAGCATGTTCTCAGTAAGCTCCTGTACAGGAGAGGACACAGGTCTATCTGACAAAGGATCGTTTACCACCTGTTTGTAGGCTGGGCCTTCCCCAGGCCAGGCCTCCACTCTTTTTCAGTTAAATGGGAGTATAAGTCTTCACAAAAGTGTTACTCAGTGTTGACATTTGGGAGGTGGGGTTCAGTTAGCGGGTGGAGTCAGCAGTTGTAGTGGAGGGAGGGGATGAGGATGGAGATGACCTCCTGGGATGCTCCTAGTGGCTTCCTGAATTCCCAGCCTGAGCTACTCCAGACCTGGACCTGCGCAAATGAGGACAACTCAATAGCTCTTGGTTTGGTTTCTTCCTGTCCAGAGCCTGCCCCTTTTTCTGTGCTCTCAGGAAGTGATCAGATAGAGCCCCAAACTCCATCTAAAACCAGCTGTGAGGATACAGATGGGAAAGTGGTCCCAGGAGGCTGAGGGTTGAGTCCAGGTTCTCCTAGAGACCAGGACCCAGTTGAGTTCCAGTTCCAGGGCCAGACTGAACCTCAGTTGCTGCCATCCATTCGGTTGAGTCTTTGTGCACAAGCTTTGGGATCTGTAGCTTCCTGGCTGTGTGATCTTGGGCACATTACTTAGCATGTTTGGACCTGAGTTTTCTCATCTTAAGAATTAAACAAGTACACACAGATCATCCTTGAAGATTAAATGTGCACATAGCTGGAGCATTGGGCACTGTAGGAAACTTTAGATGCGGTGGCTGAGATCTGCTGCTCTCAGGATGGAGAACATGGTTCCTTGTGCATCTGTCACATGCTTTTGTGGATTCTGGGGCAGCAGGCGGGGGTCTTCTTCCTGACCTCAAATGCATTCATTCATTCATTCATTCACTCACTCACTCACTCACTCACTCACTGTTTGCTTAGAGCAGATTTTGGAAGATGACTGAACTAGGGAGAGCCTCAGTGAGACCAGAGTTAAACAATAGTCACAGTAAAACACAATGTGGCTGGTGATAAGGGTGAGATTCGGTGGAGGTGGGCCAGAGGACTCATGGAGGCCAGGAGCTGAGAGATGATGGAGCCGGCCGAACAAGGAGCTACAGTAAGAGCATTCTACGCTGAAGGAAGTTTGGCAAGTGAGGAAGGGGGCCATGTTGACTCACTGCATGCATCCGGGCAGTACCCATTCTACTCTGCAGGATTGTTTCCCACAGTGTCTGCCCTCACGGAGATACAGTGAAATCCCTGAGAGTGTGGACTGCACACTCACAGTGCAGCTTCTTACTGTAGGTGTTATTTTGTCACAGTGCCAGGGGCTGACTTAGCCAGAGCAGGAAGGGGACCTGCTCCAGGCAGCCAGGGCTGAGAGTAAGGGAGAAGCAGTCTCCTGAGTGTTTCCTGTTTCTCTAAACCACTTTATGTCTGAGGTACAGAAACTGGGTTAGAAGGAAAATGACTCCAAATCCCCAGTGTTTGCACTGCAGACTGACCTTATGAGTCCTGGGAATGCCCTGGACTCCAGCTGACTCTCTCTCGACTCCAACTGACTCTGGTCAGGTTCACCTCCCAATTTGTGTGTGTGCTAGGGGAGACGGGGTGTGGATAAACTGTCAACCAGGAAGGACCCTTGAGTAACTGCATATCTCCTGTCTCGGGAATCCCTACTCCACGACCTAAGTTAGAGAGGTAGGAGAATGTCAAGCCTCTGTCCATGATAAGATAGAAAGCACTTCTGCAGGGAAGGTAGTGAGCTTGATGTCACTTGAACTATGCAGAGAGAGGCCTGGATACAGGCATAGGGTTTGTGCAGAGCATCATGTCAATGGTTCTGAGTGTTGGTTGTGATCACTGGGGAGCAATTGGGGAAGTATGCTACAGTCTGACATTGGGTCCCTTCTAGTCAAGGTGTCTGGGGGTCATCCAGTAAGGTTTTCAGGACCCAGAAATACGACTTTAGCTGTAGAGCAACCAGGTTAACTGTGTTTGACTTTCACCCAGTGGTCTAAGGTCCCTGTGACCACTAACCGTTACCTATGTGCCATGTGGTATCTCCGAGTACTGGAACTCAAAGATCTGGCTCGGAGCCCTGATTCTACGTCTGCTGTGTGGTCATGGTCAAGTGGCTGGGCCTCTCTGAGATGCTCTTGTTTTTGTTTTGTTTTGTTTTTCATTTGTGTAATGGAGCTGACAGGGTGTGCCTGGACACTCTCCAAGGATTTTCTCAGTAATCGGGGAGATGTGAATAGTGAAGAAAATATCTGAAAGTGAGATCCCTGTGTCTCGTGAGGAACTGTTAGGATTTTGAGCCAATGAGCAGACAGGATGTCTGTGTGTTCATTCTTGGAGGAACTGGGAGGAGCCGGGAGGGCGTCCTCAGCCCTTGAGGGTTAATAAATGGAGTGCTGCTTCAGGCAGTGCAGAAAGGCAAGATCACATTTCCCACTGCACGGGTTGGCAGTGGGGTTGGCAGTGGGGAGCCACGACCCCTGCCTGGGGGTTCCAGCTGCAAGTCGTAGAAGCCACTCACGAGGTCCCAGAGAAAAGCCCTTACTGACTGGTGATTGCAAGCGGAGGCTCCAGGATTCTGTCGTACAGCCCACATTCCAACCTCGATGTTCAATTTTGGTCCAGTTCCTTCTGCCATGTGGCCAGTGAGATTGTGCTTTTGATCGCTACTGATGTGTCTGGTCTTGGATAGAGATTGGTGAGAGGAATCCTGTGGGCCAGGTGCCAGGCTAAGGTTTGTAGGCAGCCATGATGAGTAAACTCAGTCGGGGCAGTGTCTGCTCAGCATGCCCAAAGCCCTGGGTTCCACCCCTAGATCCTCATAAGCCAGGAATGCTGGAACAGGCTTGTAATTCTGGCATTTGGGAGGCACAGGAGGGCTCTCCTCGGCAATGTAGTAAGTTCAAGGCCAGCTTGGGCTAAGACTGAGTCTCAAAATACAAAAACCTAAAATGCTGATATCTATCTAAGCCTGTAGGTGGGGGTGTGCCTCTGGGAGGACCATGCCTGTAAGACAGGGGTTGGATTGTAAGACGGGGGGTGGGGGTGGGTGGGGGAGGGGATTGGATTGTCATGAACCTCTTTATTGTGAGGATGCGTATCCATTGCTCAGTAAATGTGCCAAACCAGTCACTGTCCTTTCCTAACGTTCCTCTCCTCCTCCCACCCTTCCTCTGACATGGCCCAAGTCTTCTGAATAGCAAGCCTCAGGCAGATCCTTCAAAGCTCCTAAGAGGTAGAGGAGGAGGGACCCAGCCTGTCATTATGTCAGCAAAGTCCCTTGGTTTCTGCCCTGAGTTGTAGCTCCTGGTTGAGGGGCAGGGCTTGGCAGTTGAGGGAGCAGCTCCAGCAGGATGGAAACTGTGGGCGGCAGCTGCTGTGGCCAGAGGAGACCACAAAGCTCAGTGGACTCTGCAAGGGGCCGGGCCTGTGTCCCTGGACACAGTCCTGTACACATAAACACATGTACACTTATTCAGAGATCAAGCCTAGAAACCCACAGCTACTCGTGTCTGCCTGGTGTATACATTCAGTGACTCACTTATGCTATATGCGTCCAGAAGCCAGCCTCTAGGCACGTTCACTATGGATCCACACGGAAAGTGATAGACCCTTCATACCACATGCTACCAAACCCAACACATATCAGCTGGAGAGTCCAGGCTGGGAAGCACATGTTTCTACACACAGCATGCAAACCCTCTCAGACATAGGAAGTCCCTATACATGTGAAGGTGTGCACATAAATGCACACAGACAGTATCTATACACACCAGCATCCCATGTAGGATCCCAGAGACTCATCCTTGTCAGGTGACACAGACACTGGCTCACCTCGGTACCCAGAGCTGTCCCTTCCTCAGAGAGCAAGCAACTTGTGCATATGCACCTGAGGTTCAACAGATCCGTGAGGACAGATACCCTCACAGGCAGGATGGATCCAGCCTCCATACACATTAGCACTCACACAAGGGTTAGTCTTGTGAATGTCAGACATGGCGTTTGCTTAACCAGGGCACCCTGACATTCATGCTCATATAGACACACATCTTTGTACACTGACTGTGACATTTCACCTATGCACATAAACACAGGAAATCTTGGTCAGTGTCCCCCTGGAGCTACTGTGTATGGCTCTCTGTTTCCAGCTGCTTGTAAGGTTTCTTAGTGTGCTGCTGGGACTGTGAGCAGAGTCAGGACTGGGTTTGTAACTGCCTGGATCTGGGGCTTCAGGGGCCCAACTGAGGAGGGCAGCAGGTGGAGTCTGTGGGTCTCCATGACTGGAGAAGCTGCATCAGAGCTCCCCAGGCTCCTGAGCCAGGCCCTGTGGGGCTAAGGGAAATGGACATGTGTCAAGCCTGCCCTAGAAGTAACAGTGCCTCAGGGTAACTCTTCTAATCCCTTTGGAATTTCCGGCTTACCCAGTCTCCCTCTGCTGCAAGTTACAGAGGCCATGATGCCCTGATCTGTAGAGGGTACCCATGTCTAGTCTAGAACTTACAGAAGTGAGAAGAGGTATAGGTACCCAAGAGCAGCCGAGTGGGCTTTCCTGGAGGAGGAGGTGTCACAGCTGGGGCTTTGCCCAAGTGGCTCCCTCTGTGCTCAGCTTCTGGAACAGGGCCTACCGCATTGGAGGGGCTCATTACATGGATGTGTATGCCTAATTGATCAGCTATAGTTCTGCTCTGGAAATGGATGGTAGGTTTAAAAGGGAGGGCTGGAGCCAGATGTGGTGGTACACGCACTCAGTCCTAGCACTTAGGAGGCTGGGCCAGGAGTTCAAGGCCAGCCGGTACTACAGAGTGAGAGCCTGTCAGGAAAGGACAGAGCGAGAGGGAAGAAAGAATAGAGTTGAGTCATGGGTGTGAGAGTCATGGAACTAGGGGGTGGGGTCAGGGATAGGGGGTCGGGGGTACTTAGGAAGGGCTCTAGTGCCTGGGCAGTAGACCCTGGCTAGAAGATAGCTTTGTTGATTTGTAGTAGGGCTGGGGCCATGTGGCCCTAGCACTAGGCACAAAACTGCTGCTATCTCAGGGTGCTAATGAAGACAGAAGCAAGGAAGACTGTGAGGTCCCAAAGGCACACTCCATCTTTAGAATCAGGTCTGAGGCCAAACTGCACCTTGTCACTTCCCTTCCTGTACATGTTGCCACTTTGAACCTCAGTCTTCCAGTCTATATAGTGGAAATTCAATTATTTTCTTTCAGATACTTGGGGAGATAAGAGTTCAGACACATGAGAGTCTGTCACTGTCCTGTGTACAGAAGATGGAAGGGACCCCAGGCTCTAGGTATCCTCTGTGGCAGAGGGACACTCCAGAAAAGGACTTAGTTAAGTTCAAAACCAATGCCTGGCTGGCAGCCAGGGTTCTAACTGTGGCCAACCCCTAGCCTCCAACACATGACATCATTTGTAGTCAGTACACACCCCTCTGGTGCAGGAAGGTGGGGCTCCTGGGGCCAGCGCTGTGGCTGCCTTTGCTGGCTGCCCCAAGGTGGGGCAGGAGTCCGAGGAGGTAGAAGCTATTGTCCATCCTCCCTTTGTCTCAGTCAGAAGGACTGAAAGCACGGATCTGGCACGAGCCTGGGCTGCAGCTCTGGGCATGCGCTTTGCGCTCTGTCCTGTCTTCATGAACCTCAGCTCTGCAAAATGTCCTGCACCGTCACCATGAGCATTCACCATGAGGGAGCCCAGAGTTTGAGGAGTTGGTCCCCTCTGTGTTTCATTCATCCTGGTTCTCAGCCCTTACCCTTCAACAGCCTCAGGCTCTGGTCTGAGCCCTGAGAGCCCTGGGCCCCTCGCTCTGGATGCGCCCATCTGTCTGGGAGGTGTGTGGAGCCATTTGCTTTGTGGATCCTTGGAAGCTCACTTACCCTAAGTCACTCCTCCCCTGATGGCCAAACCTGTGCCTCGCTTGCAACCTGGTGATGCTTGCTTACTGGTGGAGGACAGCCCCTGGGGCCCCAATCCAAGATAGTGGTAAAGACTCTCCTGCCTGGGCCACAGATGAGAATAAAGGTGGCTGGTGTGTGTGTGTGTGTGTGTGTGTGTGTGTGTGTGTGTGTGTGTGTGTTGATTCCCCAACTGCCTGAGCCTGTTGGCTCTTCAGGACTATTCAGTAGCACCAGACTTTGCTTGGTCATGCCTCCCTGGTGCTGTTTTGCCTAGGCACCTCCCCTCCTGTCCCACCCATGGCTGAGTCCATGGCTGAGCTGCCTTAAGTTATGCTTCCCCAGCCTTTCCACCCAGATGTGTTTCTCCCCATCCCCAACCCCACCCCGCCTTCTTTGCCCTTGCATTACTGGATCCATTCCCCTGCCTCCTTTCCATGAGCTCCTGGGGACTGCTCTAGGCCAAGTTTCCTATGTTAGGTACAAGGAGCTTTATGGGGACTCCTTGGTGGGGCATTTAGCTCACAGTGACTAGATTGTTAACCAGTAATTTCTGGTTTCACGGCAGCCACTCCTGGCTCTGCATGGCAGCATGGACCTTCCAGAGTGTTTAGCCCCTTCCTTCTAATCAGGCTTAAACTGCAGCCCAAGGAATGCTACGTCACCTTGCTTGCTAGTCTCATCAGCTGTAAGTGACAAGAGAGAGTCAGGCTGTTTGGCTCTTGTGATTTTTAAATCCTCAACGCCCTGCTCTCTTCTGTTACAGACTTGGCTGAAGCCCAGAGATTGGGGGATGTTGTCAACAAATCCTGATCTAAAGCTGCCTTCCTTCCTGTGCACTCGGCAGGACAGGAGAGACAGTATCTGTGCTCCCTTCAGTGTGCCCAGAAGCACAGGGCCTCGAGGCATTGCCCCTAGGCTTTGAATAGGGCAGTGACAAACCAGATATGACCTTGGGTAGGCAGGAGCCTCTGGCCATCTCTCTCTGTCCTTGACCAACACACACACACACACACACAAAGAGAGAGAGGGAGAGGGAGACGGAGACGGAGACAGAGAGAAGAGAAAGACAGATGACAGAGAGGCAGAGAGAAACAGGAGAGAGAGAGAGAGAGAGAGAGAACAAACTTCCTGATAGAACATCTACCTCATATGCAGAGCTGTGTCAGGCTTGGAGACCACCTCACTGCCTTCTCTCCCTCAGCCTCAGTTTGCTCCCGTGTGAACTGGGAAGGGTAAGAATAGAACTTGCCACAAAGGATCGTCACTGAGAAAGAGATAATGGCTTCTCATCTCTACCTGTCGTCTGGCACATGCCACACCCTTGGAAGTGCCAGCTCTTGTTACTTTTGTTGTCCTATTTACGAGCCTAAGTCCTGTCTCCTGACTCCTCTAATCTCAGGCTTCTTGCCTACCAGGGCTGGAGGGACTAACTGTGTACTGGTGGCACGAGCCCGCCTCGGTCAGTCTGTCAGCTCTCTATGGTGTTAGAGAGGCAGGGCCCAGAGAGGTGGAACCTCAGATCTCTAGGATCAGACATCATTGGGATCCTGTGACCTGGTGATGCGTGGCTGGATGTGACTTCCCTGTGAAGCTTGACCCTGACCCCCCAAACCTCTGCCCAGAGAGGCTAAGCTGAGTTGAGCTTGACAGGGAGGCAGGAGCCCAGAGTCCTTCTCAGCCTCACTGCCTGCTCTGTAACTGATGGAGCCTTTGAGTTCTCCTTCCTCTCTCTGCCTCTGCCTCTGGAGTGTTTGCATTTCAGCTGAGAGGGAAGTGAAGTTCTTTGCAGCCCTCCTCCTGGGGTCTGAGTGCAATGATCTCATCTGGAGCCTTGTCAGAGTCCTGGGGAGGAGGAGGGGACAGCAGATGGCTTTTCTGGCCTTTTGGGTGGAGTTAGCCTGCTGTCCCTGTGGCCACTGCTGGCCACCCTGCTGGTCAGCTCTTCCATAGCTGGGGTAGGTTGCCAGGGCCAGAGTGGGTGACAAGTGACCTAGAGCCAGGGTGGCAGATGGGTAGGCAGCCTGGGCCTTGGCCCAAGGGAGGGCCATGGTAGCCAAGTGGTGTGGGAGGAGGTGGGCAGAGCGGAGCCCCTGGTCCTTTGTAGAGTGGTTGATTGGAGTGAAGTCCCTGGTCCCATATAGAGCTCAGCTTTCCCCATCCGTTCCTGAGTCTGCTTGGGAGCTGGGAAGGGAATGATACAGTTTGGTAAGATTTGGAATCTGTCATGGCCGTCCGTGGTCCAGTGTCACTGTGCTGGGAGCTGAAGCCTCCATGGAGATTGGCCTCAGAGTCTAAAGACAGTTTGCTGCAGCTGCTCAGTGGGATGGTGGTCCTCCCCTCAGCCTGACTGTCCTCCCCTCAGCCTGGCTGTTCACACATGGCTATTTCTTGAGCTCCTCTATATGTGCTAGGCCAGGCCTGTCATAGGTGGTTCTCTTGTGACAGAAATGGGCTGTCCACAATCAAGCAGACATATAAGTAAAATAATTGTCACTAATAGAACTGTGTCATGCAGTATGAGGGAAGGAGAAGGCTAGGCTCCTTTGCAGGCGGCCTAGGTGGGAGGTGCCACAGGCCACCCACACAGCAATGGCAGAGGCTGAAGGCTGTGACAGGCCAGGTGATTTCTGCTGCTGGAGGAAGCCTCAGGTAGCTGGAGTGTGGCCCACATGAGGAGGGGCTGAGGGACATGGAGGTGAAGGGAGTGGGGGTCAGGCCTGGGGGAGCCTGAGCTCCTGGGATAGGTTTGTTCTGCGTGATGAACGAGTCGCCCCATGGAGATTTGGTTTCCTCTTTGCTTTTTGTCTGTTTAAAAAAAGATCTCACTGCAAAATAAGTTTTGATAAATACATTCAGTTCTCTAACTGTTAACCCCAGTCAAGATAAGGGATAATGTCTATAAACTAGGTCCATTACAATTTTATTTCTTCTTCAATCCATTTTTCTATTTACTTACTTACCTTTCCTCTCTAGTTAATATGAGTGTGGGCATGCGTGTGGGAGTCAGATGGCTTATGGAACTTGGTTCTCTCCTTCTGTCAAGTGGGTTCTTGGAATTAAAGTCAGATTGTCAAGCTTGGTGGTAAGGGCCCTTACCTACTGAACCATCTCACAGGCCCCTAATCAGATACATCAAAAAAAAATTTTTTTTACTGTATATAAATTATACCTGAGAGCTAGGGATGTAGCTATAAAAAAAAAAAAAAAAAAAGGCTTAGAAGAGTTCATTGTTCAGCCAGATTTCCTCTACAATCAAAGCCCTCCCTCTACCATTGGCCTGTTCTCTGTCCCATAACCTCACCCATCCACAATGTCACATGCATGGCATCCCACAGCATCTACTGTGGCTGGCTTCTTTCATGGAGCCAGAGCCTGGCTGCTCCAGGCTTCCAGAGCCCTGCCCCTCTGCTGCCGGTGCTGCTGCCAGTGCCACAGCTTAGCCATTTGCCAGTCAGGAGACACATGGGCTTTGATAATCATTGGAGGGTTTAAAGTGGGGAACACTTAAACAGTTTTAATCACATCTTAAGTATTTAAAAAAATCACTCTTTGGGAGCTGGGGTACAAAGCAAGCACTAATCTGCAAGATGCTGAGTTCTCTGTGCTGGAGAAACAATGGAGGGAGGGAGGGAGGGAGGGAGGGAGGGGGGGGGGGGAGGGGGGGAGGGAGGGAGGGAAGAAGGGACAGAGAATCACTGCATGCCTTGTACTAAGTTGAGAGTAGTTTACTGAGGTGGAGGGAGGGCAGCCATGACAAGAGCCTAGGCCTGCCTGGCCACCAGGCCTACTGTAGGCATTCATTGAGTGTTCAAACACCCAGATGTGCCAAAGGTAGTTAGTGTTTCTGAGGTAAAGTCAGGAGGCAGGGATGGAACAGGAGGCTCAGGTGTGCAGTCTATGGGCTCACTGCGCTAGGCTGTCAGTTCCCAGCTTCTGATCCCACCTGGGCATAGCTGGGGTCTCAGATGTGGTCCACAGGCCTCCATGTTGGGTAGGGGCTGTGTCCACTACCACTTGCTGTGTGTCTGCAAAGGGATGTCATGTCCAGTCTTTCTCATTTCCCATAGGCCAAATCCATTAGGCACACAGTTTGCACTCCTGTACAAGGAAGGACTCTACCAAACCCATCCCCTACTCTGTTCTCACGGACAGTCAGTCATCTTACATCCATGTGGACATCACAGAGTCAGTCCTTGAACCTGAAGTCAGGGCTGGCGAGGGATCTGCCTGTCTCTATGCCTTACTTTTTCCAAGGGTGCTGGGGATCTGACCTCAGGTCTGAGTGCTTGCACAGCGAGCGCTTTGCCCATCCAACCATCTCCCCAGCGCTCTTCCTCCCTTTTTATGCCTGATAGGAGCTATTGCAGCTGGGATAATAACCCAGGCTTGGCAGATGGTAGTGCTTCCAAGAGAACAGAGGCTCTGGTGTCGTATTCTGTGCATGGACCCTATGAAGCCTCTGCTGAGGCCCTCAGGATAGTGTCTTTCAGTATTAACCTTCAAATACAAGGAACCCAGCTAGATTGAAACAGTTACTATGTTACAACTATGGTATCCTTATGTGTTTGTTAACTCTTGAATTCTGATGGCTGCTTTAACTACTGTAATTTCAAGTTATTGATGAATATAAACAATATTTTGACATTTTTGCAGCAACCATTATAGGATATGAAAATATTAGAAAGTTCTTTGGTGTCCAGGTCTTAGGTGCTTCTGACACAACCTCACTGTGTTCTCGAGGCCACAATGGAAGGAGATGCTCATTTCAGGAGGTTATTGTGAATAAAGGTGTGACTGTGTTGAGTAGCCACATAGAGGAGGGGACCTGTGAGTGTTCCCTCCAGGGCTCTCCCTGTCTGGGTGGGCTCAGCAGGACCCGTTCCCTGTGATGGATGCAGCTCTCCCTGTAGAACAGATTCCTAGCTTGCCTTGCTTTCTGCAAGGACCCATGAGATGATTCACCAGGAATGTCTGCATAAACTGTGAAGTCCCTTGCTACCCTGCAAGCCTATTATTAGCAGTATTATGAGTTCATGTTGGGTCCTCCAGCCCAGCCTGAACCTAGAGACTCTTCCGGGCCAGTCTCCCAGGAGTCCTGGGAACTGGCCATCTCTGAGAGGTTGCTCTCTGCCGGCAGCCCTCCTGGATCACTGTGAACAGAGAGGCACTTGACATGTAGGAAGTGTGTGGGGAGCTGGCGGGTCCCTGGGCAGACAGACCTTGCTATCCTCCTGTGGTTGTCACTGGGGTCAGCCTGGGCTCTACCTGCCCTTTCACACAAGCCCTAGATCTGGGGTCAAAAGGACAGAAGGCTCCAGGCTATGGAGAGAGACCAGGCAGACCCATAGCCTTTCTCTTTTGGTCACACCTGCCCGTGGTGCCTGTTGCATTCCACATCCTAGAGATGTTGGGGACCAGAAGTGAGACCCAGCCTTGCCCTGCCCTTCCTCAGGCAGTTAGAGGAAGAAAGATGAGGAAAAAGCAAATACAACCATAAGTCATTACCATCAGGGACCATGCAGCTCGGAGTGTAGGTTCTGAATCAGATCAGGGGAAAGAGGAATGTTCTGGAAAGATGCAAGAACTGGGAGTCAGCGCAGTGAAGGTCAGTAGAGCATAGCAAACGGCCTGAGTAAAGCTGGAAGAATGCCGTTAGCATGCCCTGGCCTAGGGCCACTTGCCTTGTATGGAATCCAGCTTTACCCCCTCCCTAGTTTGAACAGCTCTGGGAAACTTTTGAGCCTCAGATGCCCTCTCTGTGAAATGGGAGCATTTTCAGGGCCGCCCACAGGGTTAGGAAGAAATTTAGCAGTCAGAAGTACATGGATGGGCCTGTGTGTGAGCCTCTCTGTAGACCAGGGCCAGCCTTTAGGTCCTAGCATGTCTCCGTGTCCAGGTGCAAGATAGAATAGGGAGCAGACTGGGGCATGGCCAAGGGGTCAAAGGTCAGGGGCTTGAACCTGAAGCAGAAGCTAGTGGAATGAGCCTGAACACCACCTGCTTTTATTCAGATTTTCTCTAATTAACAGACACTGCCTTCTGAACAGAGCCAAGGCCCCTTGAAAAGGGATAATCGTGCATACTGCACTGTCCCTAGACCCTGCCCTCCCTTCCTCTCCTTGTTTGTAGCCTGGGCTTAGGCGTCCCTTTCAAGGGACAGAGGGCAGCATGAAATCAGAGCCTGGCAGGACTGCGTGACACCTTTCTTTGGCTTCTTCAGGGTTGATAACAGTCTAAGGGTCTAGTTCATTTCAGGGTGTGGGTTTGAGAACTGGGGTTCCTCAGACTCCAAGATGGGCACTGCACAGTGTGGCCTTTTAAATCTAGGCAGAGGGTGAGACTCGGAGTGCCCCCATGTTGGGGAGGGGAAACCTCAAAACCTTGTTCTGTGAGATTGATCCCTCCTTCTTGATGGCCTATGGAAGACTTCAAGAGGGGGCATCTCTGTGGGGCTTCTGGACTGTCTGTGAAGCCAGGAGGCCTATGTCTCAGCTCTCTCCAGCTGGATCTGCCACCTCAGAGCCTCCGAAGGCAAAACCCTGACTGCAGGGCCCGGGTGTCCAGAAGATCTCTGAGCTGGGTGTGTACACCGAGCCTCTGTCCTTTCCCTGCCCCCACCTCAGGCCCAGACACCCAGAGTCTCTGCCTAAGCTCTACAGTGTCCGCCCATGTGGCCCACAAGCCTGCTTTTGTCAGCTCGAGCCGTGCCAGGAGGGGCTGGTGGGTGTTTTGCCTGCAGCTGGGGCAAGCCCCCAGAGGCCTCAGCCCCCCAGACCTCCTCAGATACAGAGTTGGCATGTCCACAACAGCCTGCACTGTGGTGAAGGCAGTTCCCCAAGAGACAGCTGTCGGGGATAGTCATTCACTCACTTCTTCCCTAGACGCCTGTGTCAGGCACAGAACCAGGGACTTGTGCTGTGACATGGGACTCTTGTCTTCTGTGGGGAAGAAAGTGGGAAGGAAATTCCTTGCCTCAGAATCACTTGGGGAGCCCAGTCCCCGAGTTTCTGACTTAGTAGGTCTGGATCGGGAAATGGGGAGGTTTGCATAGCACTTGGGGTAGACCCACACTCCCGAGTATGTTACGCAGACACTATCAGTGAGCTCTACCATTCTGGGGAGCAGTCACTCAGAACCAGGTAAAGAAATTGTGATTGATGTTTTCTGTATTTTTTTCAAAACTTTCTGTTTGACCATGTACTACTTTCACAAAAGCTCATTACTTAAAATATGGAGGGACGTCACCCTCTGTGATCTAAATGGCACACATCTGCTAATGAGTCTCAGCAGCTTGAGCTTTGAGTGTGCCTGTGTCCCCCTTGACTCACTCTGACCTAGAGTCACATCTTGGCCCTCACATCTTCCCACTTCTGTCAGGATAACAGGGTAACATGTGATCTGCTCACGGATGGCAAGGCCCTGCAGCCTGAGCCATGGATGTAGCTGTCTGCCTTCACTTCCTGCCTCTTCCCTGCTGCCCCCTTCCCTGCCGGCTGAGCTGGTGTATGCGCTCCTCACTTCCCCATTTCTCTCACAGACTGTCTCACTTCCTCCCCGTGCACTCTGGTCTGCCCATTTGGCACGGTGTGGGGTGGTGACTCTGGGGACTTTGGGATGACTGATCCTCTGCAGCCAGTAGAGTAGGCAGGGTCACCCTCTCTGGAGTTGCTAGTGAACACACCCTCAGGACACAGTCTGGTGCTGCGAGTAGGGATACTTGGATCAGTTGTGAGTTGAGGGAGACAGCATGTGGTGGGGTGGAGCTGCCAATTTGTCACTTCTGTCTTCCTTTCCTAGGTTCTAAGAAATAGTTCCAGAAGCTAGGCAGATGGATGGGAGGGCCCCTGGGGTGTGCTGTGGCCTGGATAATTTGGCTTCTTACCTGCCCATCAATCCAGCAGGCTACACCCCTTCCCCCCACAGGGAGCCATTGCAGTCAGGCCATAGTCTGGTCCCACTGCAGTATGGACCCACAGCCTGTGCTCATCCCAGTGGCAGCTGGCAGGCAGGCGTGAGGAGAGGTGTTTCCTTTTCCAGACTATGCAGACCCCTGGGGTGAGCGAAGGGTGTGAGGAACAGAGGGGATCCCACCCCTACACCCTCCCCTTTATTCCCATCTTCTTTAGGGGACTCTAGCCCTCCAGATCCAGTGTCCTCTCCAGAGTGGCCTTTCTGTTCCTGGTTGTCTCCCTGCTTCCGTCAGTACCAACCTTTGTGTTTCTCCTAGGAGCAGAGCCTTCGTCAGGGCCTCGTCCCTGATGACTCGATTTCCCTTCTGTGTGCAGTCTTGTTCAAGCTAACAGTAGATATTATTCATGTTTGTGTCTCAGTTTCCATATTTCTCATGAGACATAATTATGTGTTTCTTCTGCGAGGCGTCCACATTCCCCTCCGTGTAGTGTCTGGGAGTCACACCCCATCTTTCACAGTGAGAAGTCTCTCTTATTCTCTCTTCATTACCTAGGCATGTTTTCATTCATTCAGTTAGAGTGTGTTGGGAGTCTGCAGGAGGCTAAGAAGGGCTGGGTTTGGGAGGCAGGCAGGGAGGGGGCCCTTGGATTCCCACGGTCACTGGGAGACCACTGTTACGCAGTCTCAGATGAGCTGAGGGAGGTGAGGCGCTGTGACATGGGAGCTGTGACAGAGGTGGCAGTAGCTGGGCTTCCTGAGCGAGGTCATGTAAAACTCAAACCAGACCTTCCAGGCCTGCATGGCTGCCCCCTCTATTTCCTCAGCCTTGTGGGTTTTGGACAGTCTCACGTAGATGAGGCTGGTTTTGAAATCATGATCTTCCTAATCCCATATCCCTATGCCTGACTCTTGCTCAAACTTTAAAACAAAGGAAAACAAACAAATGCTTTTTTTAGACAACAGTCCCACTATGTATTAAGATTTGGCTGGCCTGCAGCTTTCTATATAGACCAGGCTGGCCTGGTCTGAGATCAGGTCACTCTGCTCTGAGATCCTGCCTTTCTGCCTTTGCCTCTTTTCAAACGCTGGGATTAAAGGTATGCACCATTATTAAATAAACATACTTTTGACTTAAAACTAATTTTTTTTCAGAGAGAGGGTTTCTCTATGTAGCTGTCCAGAACTCACTCTGTATACCAGGCTGGCCTTGAACTTAGAGATCCTCCTGGCTCTTCCTCTTGAGTTCTGGGATTAAAGGCATTTTGTCAACTACTTGACAAACAAATATACTTTTTAAATGACATTTATTTTTATATGTGTGTGTCATAGAACATGTGAGGAGATCAGAGGACAGCTTGCAGAAGTTGGTTCTCTCCTCTCTTCTAGCATGTGGGTCCCAGGGATCAAACAAAGGATGACTTGGTGGCCAGCACCTTTACCCATCTTACCTGTCCTCTTGATGTATCTTTTTTTTCCACCTGAGGCAAGCCCTTACTATGTAGCCCTGGCTATCTTGGAACTTACTCTGTAGACCAGACTGTCCTCGAATTCACAGAGATCTGTTTGCCTCTGCCTCGAAAGTGCTGGGATTAAAGGCATGCACCACTACACTCAACCTCTTGGTGTGTCTGGATACATTGGGTTCTTTTCTATTTCTGAACCTTTGTATACACTGTTCCCCCTTCCTGGCACTCTTGTGAATGTTGCTTCTTGCCTTGGCTTAAATGTCCCTTCTTTTAGAGGTGGCCTCCTTGACCATGTCCCCTAAGACCCCCCCCATATTTCCCACATTGCTGCTCACTGCCATGTAACCCACGTGGTTACTTTGTTATTTTTGCCTCTGTGATACTTAACGGTATCTGAGTTTGCTTTTTTGTTTACTTTGTTTTCCCAACAAGGCTGTGCACTAACACCCCTCCCTGGTTTTGTGTGCTGCACAGTGCTGGTTATGTAGCAGACACTCGTGAACGCTTGTGGAGCTGATCCCTCATGTGTGTTCTCATTGCTTCTGCAGCAAGCCTCTACTGTTCCCTCTGTCCCTATGACAAAATGCCTGAGACAAGAGAAGGCAGGCTGTATTTTCTACGGAGGAAAGCTGTGTTTTCTGTGCTTTTGGAGGCCTCCGTTCAAGGTCATTTTGTGCCTCCTGTGACACAGAGCATCAAGGCAGGGAGAGTGTGGCCCAGGAGGCTGCTCACCTCATGGGAGGGAGGACACAGGGTATCAATAGCCCTTCAAGAGCCCTCTCCAAAGATGTCTCTGCCTTGCCTCCTGAAAATGGTCCACCACTTCCCAGTAGAGCCATGACTTTGGAGGGGGGAGGGGCTTTAAGATCCAAATCATAAGAGTGGTATAGCTTTAGCTTATCTTCCAGGTCTCTGAGACTCAAATCCTGGCAGGCCACATGTCTGTTGAGTGCTCTAGGACAAGCAGCATCCTCTCCTGGGTTTTTCTCCCCTTGTGGACGGTTCACACTTATGGATGGTTCACACTTGTGGACAGTTCACACTTGTGGACGGTTCACACTTGTGGAGGCTGCCTGCACTCCTTGGCTGGTGGTCTTTTCTCCACCTGCAGAGCTTGGCTGTCTTCCCTCTACTTCTGCCTCACATTGCTTGCTCTTACTAGCTTCCCTTTCACTGCTCACCCAGATCATCCAGAATAATACTTCTGTCTAGAGACCCTTCTCTTAGTCTCATTTGCAAAGCCTGTTTTGTCATGGAAGGCATATATTTATGATCCCCTGAATTTAGCTGTGACTGTCTTTGGGTGGTGGTGTTCAGCCTGAAACCCCAGACCCCCAGGTCGGCTTGCTGAGTGTGGCCAGCATTCAGGCATCCTGGCTACTGTTGTGGCATCTGGGGGTCTGACCATTTCTTTTTGCTGCAGGATGAGATCGAGGAGCTACGGGCTGAGATGCTGGAGATGCGGGATGTCTACATGGAGGAAGACGTGTACCAGCTGCAGGAGTTGCGGCAGCAGCTGGACCAAGCCAGCAAGACCTGTCGCATCCTGCAGTACCGACTTCGGAAAGCTGAGCGCCGCAGCCTCCGCGCTGCCCAGACAGGCCAGGTTGATGGAGAACTCATCCGTGGTCTGGAACAGGACGTAAAGGTCAGTCTGGGGTCTTCGCCAACCTTAATAGGTGCCCTTGTTGGGTGGTTGGATCATAAACCCCATTGGGGATCCAGGTTAGGCCTCAGGCTTACTGCTTGCCTTGAGCAAATTATCCTGCCTCTCTGGGCCTCAGTTTTCCCATCTTCAAAGTGGGGACCCCTGGGGATCGGCAGGTCCTCCAAGTGGGAGATCCAGAAAATGGTATGACAAGAACCCTCCTGAAGCAGCAAGAGGTTGTTTCTTGTGTGTTGGCCTTGTGTGTGGCCTTGGCCTCTGAGGAGCCCCTACTTGTGGTCCCTGCTCAGCTCCACAGGCTTCTTATGCTATCCAGAGATAGAAGGACTGCAGCTGAACCAGGATGGTTCAGAGCTGCGCTCCAGTGTACCTGGGCTTTGGGATTTTGATTTCCTCATCTGCAAAATGGGTATAAGGACATACAATCCAGGATATTGAAACTCTGGCTTAAGACACAAGAGGGAATGACGGTGACTAGCTATTATTACTGTGTCAGTTTTCCTTAGGTGGGAGCTGGGGTTCAGAGGAGAGAAGCACCTATCCAGGCTCATAAGTTAGGCTCATCCACCTCTCAGACCTCACTGCTGGACCCTGCTGCTCTCCACCCAAGGAGCAGGCGGGAATGGCCCCACTCAGACAGGTCAGAGATCCAGGAGACTAGTGGGGACCGTGGGCCAGCCTCTGCTCATAGAACTCAGTCCTGTGTGAACAGGGAACCAAGGGTGCTGTGACTGGTACCGAACTGGAAGGAGCCTAGGAATTATGCAGGGAGCCCAAGGGAGAAGAGGGCATGAGGCGGGGATGTTCTAGGATTCCCAAGGCTCCCCCCACCCCCAGGGCACACGGGCGCTGAGCCAGCCACACACTCCTGCTCCTGGAAGGCCCTGAGAATCCAGCCCTGCAAGGCATTCAGAAAGGACGCTGTGCATTCCGTGACCAGTGTTGATTTAGGAAGGCTGCGACTCCACGCAAGCCTGCGTACCTGTGTGGAGCCAGTTTTCTTGACTGCACACCAAGATCCTGTTATCTAAAAAAAAAAAAAAACCATAAACAAAATACGATTAAAAAAACAACAACCTTCCGGTTCCCTCATCGGTAAGAGACAGAGACAGAGGGAAAGAGTGGAGACGCTCAGGCGGATCTGCGGTTGGGCCCTGGTCTTTGAGGATTTCTGAGAGGAACCCTAGACAAGCCGACCAAGAAGGGGGGGGGGGGGCGCGGGCGGGGGGGGGGGCCCAGGGCGGGGGGGGGGGGGGTGGGGCCCAGCCCTCAAGGAGGAGGGGAAGGGCCCTTCTGTTGGGATTTGAACGAGCCAATCAGCATTTCCGCGCTTCTCCTGCCCACCCCCACAGCTGCAGCGATGAGCTCACGTTCTGGCTCTGCAGTAGCTGGCCGCACTGCTTTGCCATCACCCTTCGTCCCAGAGTGCTGAGAATGTTAGAGGCAATTATGGAGATCCTCAGAATGCTGATTTCCCTGGCTTCCCTTAGGCAGGCTGAGGGAACCAGGTGGAGAGGGACGGGGAGGGGTATGCCTAGGGATTCCTCTCCTGCTCTGCAGGCTCCTTGGCCCTGTGCCCTGCAGTGCTTTTGAGATCTGGTGGTTTTATTGAGCTGGTGTGTTATTAGTGAGATCCCCGACGCCACCCCAGAGAAACCCTCCCAGGCTCTTTCACTTTTTGCTGATCCACACAGTTAATGAGATCTCCGACCCTCAGCAGGGAGACTCTTTAGCACGAGGATGGTCTGGCCACTTTGTGGCTGTGTGGGCTTGGGTCAGCTGCTTCACATCTCTGATCCTGTTTTTCTATAGAGACTTTTATGAATAGAAAATGAAATTACCAAATAGAGTCCTGTATGTTAGGTGTGGCACCAGTCAGCGGAGCGCGTGATGGGAGGGGCCACGGCTGGGGGACTCTGGGGTCCACAGGAAGCCCCAGAACATGTCTGTAATATGTCCCCCATCCTTATATAAGGATACTCTGGCCTTGTCTCTGTGTCCTGGGTGATGTGCATCACTCCTCCTTAGAGCCTCAGTTTCCCTCTGTGTCAAACAGGGTGACACACCCATCCTGTGATTTTTGAGTTTGGTCACACATGCCTCAGGATTCTTGCCTGGCCTGGATTGCTGCTTATGGTTTCCATCTCTCTCCTTGAAGATCAGAGCCACAAGGACTTACTGCAATCCCAGGTTCAGAGCCCAGAGGCTGATCTACCCAGCTGCTGATGGCCTTTGGCAGGGACCGAGGCCAGCACTGTAAACAGTGACCTCATGACTGAGCACAGTTGTTTGTGCTTTAGGCATCTGCCTGTGCCGAGGCTGCCTCTCCTCTGTTTGTTTTCTGGCCCTCTCCTTAGGGTATAACTGCGGGGCTCAATGAGACAGGCACATGTGGCCCTTCAGGCTCTCTGGACATAGAAAGCCATGTTGGGACTTGCTGTTGACAGTCCCTTGTTCATAGTTTTATTCCTTCAAGCCCTCCTGCGGTATCAGAGTTGACCCATGCTTGGTACCTTCCTAGTCATGTGACCTTGGGCAACCACCCTTTCCTTTCTGGGAAAGTGGTCATAAAATATGTCCAGAGGGTGAGAAAAGCCTGTGCTCATGGCCTGGGGAAGACCTAACTGATTCTATATGTGACCTGTGAGAGCCCTGGGACCACTGGAAATCTGGACCGGGAGGTGACGATGGTAACCTTTCCTTCCTGACGTTCATGGAGGCTACAAGGCACTCAATGCAGGGATCTAAGCTTGTGGGCTCTCTTGTGTGGAATGCTGCAGCTTCCCAGGTAGGCCATGGAGAGACAGCGCTTCCTACCCCAATAGAAGCACGTTTGGGAAATGACCCTTGGCCCCAGTGACCCTCTTTGGACAGTGGGGCAGGGGCAGTGGAGGGGAGTGCCCTCCACCTAGCTAGGGCAGGTTCAGCTCCCATATATACTCCGATAGCCACTCCTCCTTTTTCATGTGCTGAGTCTTGATATGTTTGTTCATTCAACAAGCATTTATTAGGCATTCAGTCTGTGGTGAGCCCCGAGCTGCTGCTGCCAGGACACAAGTGTAAATGTATCTAGATATGCATAGCCCTGGTTTCTGTGGCTCACCACTTCCACCCTAGCACCAAGGTGAGATGAATGAATGGATGAATGAATGAATGGATGGATGAATGGAATGTTGGTGAGGACAGGGCTTCCTGAGTGACCTAATAGCCCCAAATTGGGAACGATAGCCTTAAGCCTGAGCCATGGTTCAATACAAAGAGGCAAAACAGTAATCGTGGGAATGCTTTTGTGGCTCAGTAGACACAGTGCTTGCCTAGTAGGCACAAAGCCCTGGGTTGGTCTTCAGCACTGCATAGACTCAGCAAGGTGGCATAGGATTAGCACAGCATTTGGGAGCAGAGACAGGAAGATCAGAAGTTCAAGGCCATCCTTGGCTAGTAGCAAGCTCGAGGTTCTCCTTGGGAGGAAAACTTTTTGTGTCCCTGGAGATGTCGTTGAGAGGGAGAATGCTTGCCTAGTGTGCCCAAAAGCCCAACCATTCCCAGCACAGCCTAAAAATCAAAATCCTTGTGTAGATGGCTCTTTGACCTTGTGCCTTTGAGCTGCACTGTGTGCTCTTAAATGTTTAACACAATCAAAAATAGGTCAAGAAACTATGAAATAAATACAACTTCTGTAATACAGTAAATAGACTGAATTATTTAAAAACAGGAGTAACTAAGAAGCTTTGTATATTTGAGCACCGTCTGGATTCCAGCCTCCACTCAAGCAAGCCCTGATGCTGCCGTTTGCCCCCTCTAGCAGCCCCAGGAACAGTGATCTACCCATCTACTGCTGACCAGACTCAGGCTCCAGATGGCCAGAGTTCTGGCACTGGGTTTGAATTGAGTTTTCTTCTCTGCAAAATCTTTTTTTTTTTTAATTGAAGGGTAGGGAAAGCTTTGTGGCCCACAGTGGCTACAGGGGAGACTTGTGGGTCTCCGTCTGACATCCTCAGAGATCTCCAGGCTGGAGGGAACAGTGGACTGAGGAGAGAGGAGAGCTGTGCCCAATTTCTTCTCAACTGTTATTTTTCCTGGCCTTTCCTGAACACTACTGCCAAAGGGGTCTGTGCTGAGTTGGGCTTGGGCCCAGGCAGAGGGCAGAGCCAGCCAGGGAGGGCCTCTTCCCTTCCAGAGGGAGGGAGGCACATGGTCATTTCCGACATTGGCAGCCTTGGGTGCTGGATTGTCTGTGCCACACTGGCCTTGCCAACAAGGGCTTCAGGCTCCTGGGGGTCTCTGGCTATGCTGGCTCCTCTAAACCCTAGGGAGACCCAGCCCAGCCCAGGCATGCTCATTGTGTGTGACCCTGAGAAAGTCACATCTGCTCTGACCTTCAGTAGCTAACATTAAGTCCGACTCAGTAGGTGGTGTTAGCAGGACCCAGCCTACCTGGGGAGTAGCACTTAATTTGCATATACCAGCTCAGGAGAGCTTACTTCACTCCACCTCAGCCCCTTGCCTTGCCTCCCTATACCCAGCAGCAGGGCTAGGACAGAGGGGATCCTCCGGATTTTAGGGTGCTTTTCCTGCTGAGCCTGGACCTGGGACTGGAGATTGATGTTCTGTTAGCCGCCTCTAAGGGATGGCTTGGCCACTTGCCCAGCCTTTGTCATTCTAGCATGTTCTTTATCCCAGAACAGGCCTCAGGGTCACTGTGACCTCCAGCAAATCATGCCTGTCTCTGAACCTCGGTTCCTAGGAGCAGCAGCCACGAGTCACCAGACACTCACTGTGGCAGACATCGGCTGAAGGCTTTGTAAGCAATAGCTGATGTGACTCTGCTGTTGGCCCTGAGATTGTCCTTCTACTGCTGTGCCCATTTTATACGTCATGAACACTGAGGCACAAGGCCAGGAAATGACTTGCCAAGGATCACATGCTGCCCATTTTGTGCTGGGCTTCCAAACCAGCTCTCTTCCCTTTCAGGCTCTTGTGAAGCAGGGCTGGGAATACTGCTTAGTGGTAGAGCAATTGCCAGAGAGAAGCAAGGCTGGGTTCGGACTCCAGCACAGGTCTGGCTGAATATAAAGGCACCTTTAAGAACTAGACAAGATCAGCCGGGCGGTGGTGGCGCACACCTTTAATCCCATCCCAGCACTTGGGAGGCAGAGACAGGCAGATTTCTGAGTTTGAGGCCAGCCTGGTCTACAGAGTGAGTTCCAGGACAGCCAAGACTATACAGAGAAACCCTGTCTCGAAAAACCAAAAAAAAAAAAAAAACTAGACAAGATCATCACAGCTTTGAGGAAGAAACATATTGGGAGCTGGGGTGCCTGGGTTTGGGTTTGGATCTGTCAGTTCCCTAGATTCATGGCTCTTGGTGAGTCTTAGGGCCTCTCTGCTAGGTGAGGGTGAAGAGGTAACTGTAACTGAGGTGGGATGCTCACCGAGACTCGATGTGTGTCCTCCCGCTTGAACACACCCTCTCTCTCTCTCCCACCCTGGCTCAGGTCTCTAAGGACATCTCCATGCGGCTTCACAAGGAGCTGGAGGTGGTGGAGAAGAAGCGGATGAGGCTGGAGGAGGAGAACGAAGGGCTTCGACAGAGGCTCATTGAGACAGAGCTGGCCAAGCAGGTGCTACAGACGGAGCTTGATCGTCCCAGAGAGGTGAGGGCTGAAGCCCAGCTGGGGCAGGTGCGATGCGCATCCCTGCCTGTTGCCGTGGACTGAGACGGGCACCCTTGTGCCTTAACGGTGCTGTGTCTCCATCCACCCTTCCAGCATGCATTTGCTGAGCACCTAATCTGTACTCAACCCTGGTTACTCTCTTGAGATTATCAGAGGGTATGTTGGGCAATGCACAGCATGTGCCTGGCTCTGTGCCTCAGTTTCCTTATGTATGTATAAGGTTTGGCAGTTGTTCCCTGGTCACTGACAGGGCTATTGGCTAGCTTGTGTGGAGACATTTTAGGGACTACTGTGCTGTGGCCACTTGATTTGAAAAGGATGTTAGGCCTGTGTCTCCCACTTCTGTCTCTGAATGTGACTTCCAGACCCCATGTCCCCAGTCTTGGTTGATGTCAGCCCCTCCTCCTGCTGTACCTTCTCGAGCTGTGTGTTGCACTCACATAAGGACAGTTTTTCTCAGAAACCTCCGAAAAGGCCCAACAAAGCTGTGGACATTCCGTGGCTTAGCAAACAGCATCCGTCCAGGATGAGTGAGGCAGGTTCTCAAGGTCATGCAGGCTGCAGGGGACTTCACAGTGGAAAGCCATCAGCCCAGGTGATGCTTAAAGCCTGGGTAACTCCTGGTTCCTGGTGGGGTCAGTAGTACAAACACTAGGTGGCCTCTGGCCCCAGTGGCATAGCTGCTGGCCCTCAGCTGGTTGGCTGTCCAGGAGGCATCCCAGGCTGTACATTCTTCTGGGGCACCCACCTGCTTCCCAGAAACCCAGCATGCCAGAAGTTCAGGACTGAGACATCACAGTCTCCAGGGCAGAGCAGTCCTGTTTCTGTCCTCCCCCTGGGCACGTTGGTGCTATGGGCCAGTGCCACGTAGGGTGGAGAGAGGAGGAGCTGCCCTGAGGGTTGCTCTGGAGCTGGGTGGGAGGCTTCCTGCTGGCTGCCGGCTGCCTATGCACTGGGTAGCATCACACACAATCTTGTCTCTTTCATCTCTGATGGTGAAAAGGAGGGACGTTACAAAGCCCGTTTGTTCTTCCTGCACAGGTAGAGAAACCGAGGCTCTCAGCTGCAGCTTGTTGAGTTTGCCCCAGCCTTTCCTCAGTAGACATGTCTGAAGCCACTTCTCCCTCCAAGTCCCAGCTTCTTCCTCTGTGGTGTCAGTATGCAAATAGTACCAGCTTAAGGGGCCGTTTTGGATCACTAAGAAGTTTGTGCAACCAGAGGAATGCAGCCCAGTAGTAGAGCATGTGCTTGGCACATGAGAGTCTCTGGGTTCAAGCCTTAGGGCCAAAAGCAAAGGGTCAATATTGTAAACTTCCCTTTATCTGAGATCCCTAGAGTAGTGAGATCCGTAAGACAGGGAGCAGAGCTGCTGGGCAGGGGAGGAGGAGCGGGCTCACTGTTTACGGGCTTAGGGGTGGGAATAGAGTTTTAGTTTGGGATGATGAAAGGGTTTTGGAGGCAGATTGTGCATGTGCTCTAAGCAGGGGTGTGTTGTTGCTACCTACTGTCCCAACACCTGGGAGACAAAAGCAAGAGCCTTAGGAATTCCGGTCATTTTAGCTAGATAGTGAGTTTGAGGCCCCCCTGGGGTCTGTGAGACCCTGTCTTTAAAAAAGGGCCTGGGTTTAATCTCTAGCACCCAGAAAAACAAAAATAAAGGTCAAAAAATGGTAACTCTAATGTTTAATATATTTTCCGTAGTAAAATAGAGTGTTTAAAATGATACATTTAGCCAGACAATGGTGGCGCACGCCTTTAATCCCAGCACTTGGGAGACAGAGGCAGGAAGATTTCTGAGTCCGAGGCCAGCCTGGTCTACAGAGTGAGTTCCAGGACAGCCAGGGCTACACAGAGAAACCCTGTCTCGAAAAACAAACAAACAACCCCCCCCAAAAACCAAATAAAATGATACATTTATATTATCTAACCTTTACCACATGTTTAAAAGTAGAAAAATGAGCACTGATATGAGAAGCTCCCCAAGGTTTGCTGTAAACCAGGGAAGGAGACTGTGAAGCTAGGCCAGGTGATTGATCGGGGAGGGTCTAGGGCTGCTCGAGATACAGAGTATGTCTGTGTGTGTGTGTGTGTCTGTATGTATATATGTGTGTGTGTGTATATATGTCTGTATGTGTATATATATGTGTGTATATATGTGTATGTGTATATGTATGTGTGTGTATGTGTGTATATATACTTGTCTGACTATGTACCATGTGTGTCCAGGTGCCTGCAGAGGCCAGAAGATGGCATTGGGCAGAGCCAACTGGGCTCTGTGATTTGAGGCCAGCCTGGACTACAATGTTAAGACTTTCTCAAAAACAAAAGAATAAAATAAAAAGAGGACTGTACTGTAGCTCAGTTGGTAGAGTGCTTACCTAGGATGAATGAGCACCTGAATTCAATACGCAGTTCCAAGTAAAATGCCCATGGCTCCACACACCTGTAACCCCGGCACCCTGGAGATAGAGACATGGTGGTTAGAAGCTTGGAGTCAGCCTGGGGTACATAAATGTGCGGAACACCTGGGATACATGACAGTGTCTCAAAAGAAAGTACTTAAACTAGGCATGATGAGAACTTCTATAGTCCCGTTACAGAGACGCCTGCGGGAGAAGATGGCTGAGGTCTGGGTATCCAAAAGCTGCTGGGGTAGTATAGTAAGACCCTGTCTTAAAAAGCAAAACAAAATGTGATTGTACTTAGGCATTACTTGTGAGATTAATTTTTACAACATTTGAAACTTTATTTCATGTATGTGTGTGTATATCTGTGTTTGTCTGTCTGTCTGTCTCTGTGTCTGCATATATGCTCCACAGTAGGCATGTGGAGGTCAGAGGACAACTTGAAGCAGTTGGTTCTCTTCTTCCACACCGTGGATCCAGGTATCCAACTCGGGTCATCAGGGCTGGTGGCAGGTGCCTTTACCCACTGGGTTGTCTCACCATGCCTGCTTGTGGACTTTAAATGTAAATTTTAGTGTAAAGAGCCCAGAATGGACTCTGACACAGAGTAGGCACTGAAGAAACCCCTTCTCACTCCTGGGAAACAGATGTCTGAAGCCTGGTGTAACCTCCTGGCGCTTGGTGCTGGCTCCAGAGCCTGTTTATTTGCCGTTTGCCCTCTCCTCCTCCCTCTTCCTCCTTCCTGATGGTTACTATGGAGACAAGGGTCCCTCAGCACTTCTGCCAGAGCTACAGTCTTATCCTTGGGATCCGCCTTTTCCATCCTGACAGGTTGATGAGGTGATGCTGTCACCAGGCTGGGAATGAGAGCCCCTGCCCTGAGCTAATGCTGTTGCTGTGGAGACAGCTCTTGGAGACAGAAGGGAGGTGGCGTGTCCCTACTGCTCTCTGCGGTGGCAGCATGGCCCAGCTGGGCTGCCGCTTCAGAATCTAACAGCAGCTGCCCCTTCGTCTCCACTAGCATCCCCCTTGTCTTCAGGCAGAAAGCCAGTGTGAGTGTGGCTTGTCCTGACATAGCCGCTGTGTCTGGGTGCTTACCCTGTGCCAGGCACAGCTCCTAGCCTTGCCCATGTGCCTTTGTGCCGTGTAACCCTCCGTTGTCCCTGCTTTGTAGGTGCTACTCCTCGGACATTTTAAAATCACAATTTAATTCAGTGATCACAGAACACACCATTTTACAGTTCAGTTTCATAGATTGGGCTGTTGTCATCAGCATGACCGAATTCCAGAAAGCTTCCATTACTCTTGTAAGTAACCCCACACCTGTTAGCAGTCTCTCTCCACCTCTTCTCCCTCTAGCCCCTGGCAACTGCTGGCCTGTTTTCTGTCTCTATTGATGTATCCAATCAGGAGATTGCATTAAAAAGGAATCAAGCAATGTGTGATCATTGGCCGTGGGCGTTACTACTTAAAACAAGGCATCCATGGAGGTTAGGCATCCGTGTTGAAGGACCTCGGTTTTTTTTTTTTTTCATGGCTGGGTAATAATCTGCTGTGTGGGTAGAGCGCCTTATATTTGATAAATATTTGGGTGGCTTCCGCTTTTCTGCTGTCAGATATAATGCTGCGATGGGCATTCATGTTCAGGTTTTTGTGATTCTGTATGTGTTTCTCTTGGGTATGTGTACAGGAGCAGAATTGTTGTCTATGGATGAGATGGGGGGATAAGTAGGAGACTCAAACCCTGGGCCCTAGTCTCCCACACTCACACTGACTCCTAACAGAGTTGCCGCTACTCTCCTGACTCATAGAGGGACTTTCCTAGAACCTACATCTGTGATTCCTCATCTGGATTTCCTCCTTGATGGGTGGGAAGAGCACCTCCACTTGGGGTTGAGCCTGGTTCTACTGCCGTGCAGTGTGTTCTGGCCTCAGTGCGTAAGCTGCCGAGCAAACCCAGCCAAGGAGCCACGTAGACCTGGGTATGGAATCTTGGCTTTGCTGTTTCCTTGAGAGTGACTGCCACCTTGGGCAGATGGCACAGCAGCTCGAGTGCTCTGTTTACAGAAAGGGAAAGTCAGTCCCTACGGCTCGGGGGTGTTTGTGAAGATTAAATGAGGCAGGCTGGGAAGCGCTCAGCATAGAATAGGCGCTTGCTAAATACAGCGTGTACTATTATCGTTTACCATCTCAACCAGCCGCTGGCTGTGGGCCTGGAGAAGCCTTTGCTGCCTCACACAGGGGCTCTCCCCACAGAGCTGGCAGCTGTACATGGAAGGAACCACGACGCTGACAACTGTTGAGTATTTTTCCTGGTTTTGGGGTGGCTGCAATGCTAAGAGACCTTGCTGACTAAGCATGATGTTCTGAGTTCAAACCTCCACAACCCACATAAAAAGTTGGGCATGATCCCAAGCAATCCTGTAACTCTGGCACTGAGGGAACAGGAGGACAGCTTGGGTTTGCTCGCTTCCAGGCCTGGTGGGAAACCTTGTCTCAAAGGAGCAAGGAGACAAAGCAGGGCACCCAACATCCTGACTTCTACGTGTGTTACAAGAGTGTGCGCATACACCGTACCCATATATTATAGTACATACACACGCTGTACAATTTAAATTTTAAAACATTTTTCTCCACCCAAGTGGGGGTCTCTCCAGGGACTCTGTGGCTTGTCTGCCTGGCATTTTGGCCATGCTGCAAGGACTCTAAAGTTATCCCCCAACCCAGGTCCCCTTTATGGTCAGTTCTGTGCACACAGCAGTCTGGTTTCAGTGAGACTTACATGGACACCCCTCCACATTTGGTGAGTCAGCAGCAAGGAAGCACAGGAGGTGTTGAGGACAGAGGGACAAAGTTTAGACAGCTCTCTCCTGAATTTAGGGCACACTGTCTGGAAGCTTCTGAGGAAGACAGACCCCAGGCTTGTGCTGGGCCAGGGTTTCTCAGAGGACTCGCCCAGGCTGCTCACAGTGGCTCCTGGAGAGGTAGGGAATCTGCCTTTGAGCTGTGTCTTCCTGGACTTTATGGCTTTATTCTCTTTGGTGTCCTGGTACACCATCCACAGGCCTAGAGCCAGACAAAGGCTCTGACAGACCCTGGCTCCCTTAAGGATATAAGGCAGTTCCCCTGTCACCTGGCCAGCTGCCACTCAATAGAGGGTGGGTGGTCTTTGTGCTTACAGAGCCTGCCTTGATTTCCCTCCTAAGCTCAGGGCAGTGTAGGAGCCCAAATGGTCTCCATGTAGTGGGAGAGGGTCCAGTCCACGGCAGAATGATTGGAACCACCCTAGTGTGGTCCCCAAACCCAACCCCAGGCACGACTTCGAGCTCTGTCTGCTTCCATTATGTGAGGTTGCCACCTTAGCCTACCTGCTGGAAAGGCTTCTCAGAGAACATAGAAATGTCCATTAGGTGCTTCCCTGCCCACGGCAGATTCACAACAGTTAAAGAATGTGCTAAGCCCGGAGGAGAGTCCTTCTGAGGTTCTTGCAGTCCACTACTCTGGGATTCCTACTTGAGAGGTGAACACACACTTCCCATAGGACTTTCTGTGTACACACACATTGTTTTTTATGAATATGTGTAATGCTTCCTTAAATTTAAAAATGCAATGTAAACTTAATGAGGCAAAACTCCTCTTACCAAAGCTCAGAAACGCATACCTGGCATGACCCTGAGGAAGGTTCCAGCAAATTCTGGCTACACTGCCCACCCCCAGGGCAGGAATCTGGGGACCTCCTGTTCCCCTCTGTCCCTCTTTTGTGCTCTCTGAATCTTCATGTGACTGAGGAATCTCTTCAAAATGACAGCTCTAGTATAAACATATTCAAAATAATGAAAGCCTTCCCAAGCCACTCCCTTCTCATCTGCCTAACCTGGGATTAACAGTTTGCTTTGTGTTTTACTAGGTCTTTTTCTGTGTTTAACAATGTGCTTTTCTGTGTCTTTAAAAAATAAATAAAGATGGGCTTAGGTTGCACACAGGGTTTCTGTGATGTGCAGGATCCTGTTGCGTAGATACAGCCTCTTACAATGCCGGATGCTTTTGGGTTTTCTTCAGTCTGAAGTGCTTATTATTAAAAAAAAAAAAAAAATCACAGAGTCAAATAAGCATAGGAAGGAAAGAGAGCCCCAAATAGTACCATCTACTTCAACCTTAAACACAGGGCCAAAGGTTTAGAATGAGCTCCAGTTGGCAAAGATCCCTCAGGGAAGGAGAGTGGGGACAGCATAAAGGGGGCGTGGCTTTAGCTACTTGACATATGGCGTTGCTAGGTTTTTGTTGTTGTTTTTTTGTTTGTTTGTTTGGGTTTTTTTTTATCGTGGGGGGGGGGGAGTTTTTGTTTTTTGAGACAGGATTTCTCTGTGTATCCCTTGCTGTCCTTGAAGTCGCTCAGTAGAGCAGGCTGGCCTGGATCTCAGAGATCTGCCTGCCTCCGCCTCCTGAGTGTCAGGATTAAAGGCGTGCACCACCACCACCAAGCGGCAAATTGCGCTTTGTAACAAGACTATTTTTATGTTATGTGGGTGATCCTGCTTTGTCTTTCGATGGGGCTTGCTATGTAGTTCAGGCTCCCCTGGAACTCACTGCACACCAGGTTGGACTGGAATTTGCTATGAAGACAAGCTGGTCTTGAACTTGTGGCATCATTCCTGTTTCTGTTCCCAAGTTCTAGAATGACAGATGTGTGCCACTATGCTCAGCTTTCCAGTTTTCTGAGTGGCATTTTATTGAGATGTAATTCACATACTATGGAGTCTGCCTTCGCCCTTTTTATTTGCAATGCTGGGAACTGAGCCCAGGCCAGCCAGATGCTCTACTGTTGAGCTACATCCCTAGCCCAAGTTTGCCCTTTTAAGCTGCACAGTTAGTGGGTTGCACTGTTGTGTATCCATCCCTACTGTCTAAGTCCAGGACCTTTTTGTTACACCTTAAAGAAGCCTCGCACTTATTAGCAGCCACTTCCTATTCCCTCCTCCCCCAGCTCTGGGACACCATTAGTGTATTTTCCATCTTTGAGAATTTGCAAGGCCTGGACATTTTGTGGAAATGAAATGATGCTATGTGCCTGCTGTGTGACAAAACTTTTCCTGGGGAGACACAACACATATGTCTGTTCACCTCAGACAGAGATCCCATGACAAGCCAAAGTATGGCTACCACTATAGTCCAACATTGTGAAACAACAGATTTTATAGGAGTTACAGTACAGGTGAGGGGTTTCGTACAGGAACAGAAATGACTCACAGACAGTTGCATCACCAAGGCTCACCCCAGCACAGGTGACAGCTCACAAAAGCTGAAGACCTGGAGCATACTGTATAGCCTGTAGGCAGCTCAACAGGTTAGAGCGTGTCCTTTCTTACCGACTCAGGTCTAAACCTTTTCCAGGCAGTTTCTAGCAGCCAGACTGTTTTCTGATTCTTCCAGACAGGTGATCTGCTCTCAGAATCTTCTTTGCAGCTTTCCTCCTCTGAAAGTCTTCTTTGTAATTCAGCTTCACTTCATGAGAGAGAGAGACTCAGCTTTTAATGTTTATTCTAGCAGAAAAGGAGCCTAGTGAATCTGGTCAGTTTCAGGAACTTCCTGAACCTATTTTGAGTTGCCTTCTTGCATAAGGAATTTCCTATAGGGTGGAATGTTTTAAGCTGGGAGGAAATTGTTACACAACAGTACTTGCCATGCCAGGATGGCCTGGCCCACATGGTGTCTTCATGGTGCCCATGCTGCTTGGGCATCAGGACCTTGTTCCTTTAATGACTAAGTTTTTACTGCGTGGACACACCACAGTTTGTTCCTCTATTCCTATCTGGAGGCCATATTGGATTGGAGGCTTTATTTGTAGGTTACTTCCTTCCCTTCACAGAGTGTTCGGGCTTTGTGTCAGCCACTATCATGACCCCCAGTCATTTCTACTGGCTTTTTATATCATCTTATGGTGCATGTGTAATAGCTTGAACCTCTTGGGGTACTTAGATAGCTCAGTCTCTTTGCTTCCTTCCTGGGATCAGGGGACCTTGGTGGAGCTATGATCACCTAAGTCATGGATTCCTCGGTGTGTGGGTTCTCCAGAACCAATGGCACAGCCAAGGCACCACTCAACTTGTGATGGCAGGCCCAGTTCTCTCAGGCTGAGCCTGACCCAGAGCACCACCTCATCACTCCATGGGGGGTCTCCCTCTGAGCTCTCCCTTCCAGGACCTTGCCCTGGTACATCAGCTCTTGTGAGGGGCTTGTTTTGTGATCCCCCTTCTCAAGTCCTCTTTTGGTAGCCCGGTGTATTCAAAGTCATAACCACTTTCCTGCCTCATTTGTGTTCCCGAAGTTCTCACTTAGAGTTGGCTGAGAGGATGTGAAGACACCAGACTCATCAGATGGTGGTGGTGCTCGTCTCTAATCCCAGCACTGGCAGGCAGAGACAGGCAAATTTCCGAGTTCAAGGTTAGCCTGATATATACAGTGAGTTCCAGGATGGCCAGGGCTACACAGAGAAACCCTGTCATGAGAAGCCAACCAACAAAACAAAACCCAAAAGCAACCACTAATACAAAACAAAATAAAACAACAACTCCCCCTCCCCCCCCACCAGACTCAGCAAGGAACCCCGTGGCTCCCCAGCAGCCAGCCTAGCAATCTAGCAAATGAGCAACCCTATCTCAGAAAAACAGGATGAAATAATAGAGTTGTTCTGAACACACACCTGAGGCTGTCCTCTAGTCTCCACGTGCATGAAAACATATGCACACATGCATTTGTGTATGATTCACAGATGCTCACATATATGTACACATATGTACATCCATGCAGACACACTACATGATAGAGCCAACCTGCTTTCCTGGGAAGCTTCTTTAAATATCGATGGCTGAGACATAACCCCAGGCCACTTATTCCAGAATCTTTGATGTGGTGCCTGGACATTGGTGTTTTCTTAAATCCGCGGAGTGATTTTTCCCTGCATGCAGGCTGAAAGCCACTAGGCTAGCTCCATGCTGGCCCTAATCATAGATGTGTTTTCTCCTACCAAGCCTTTGGAACTCAAGCAAGAGCCGTGTCGCGAATTAGTCTAAGGTTGGCTTTGTATTTGCTATAGAACTCCAGTCAAGTCCCTTCCCCCTCTCTGTTTCGGCAAAACAGGGCTTGCAGGGATGGAGAGATGGCTCAGCAGTTAAGAGCCCTCCCTGCTCTTCCAGAGGATCCAAGTTCAATTCCCAGCACCACATGGCAGCTCACAGCCAACTGTAACTCCAGTTCCAGGAGGTCTGGCGCCCTCTTCTGGCTTCCGTAGGCACTGCACACGTGTGATGCACAAAGATACATGCAGGCAAAACACCCATACACATAAAATACAAATACATTTTCAACAAGGTTTGTTGTGTGTCAGCGGCTTGCCTACGGGGGTGGGGAATGAGAGGTGAGGGGTGGGAGTGAGCATGTATTTAAAGTCACCTGGGAGCATTTTCAGAAATCCAAGCGGGCAGCTCAGCTCTGAAAGTTGAGAGCAGCCTAACCGTGGTTTCAAACACTGCAGGAGTGAATCATCCTTCTCTTGGGAGGAAGCGTTCAATGGAATCATGCATCTAAGTGAATGACTTTTTAAACAACAAGTAACTTCAGCACTAATTATTGTAGCGTTTCCTCAAATCCCCCACTGCGTGGCTTGCGCCATTTTGCACTCATGCCAGCAACAAGTGAACCTTCTTGTTTAGCTAGAGCCTCACCAATAGGAGGTATTGTGAGATGGCCCAGGGTTTTGCCTAACCATTAGGGTGTGTTGTCAGGTGGCCCAGTGTTTTGCTTAACCAATAGTGTGTTTTGTGAGGTGGCCCAAGCTTTCACTAGTCTGATCAGTGAGGAGCACAGCCCAGTAGCTTTGATCTGGGTGTCTCCCTCCTGAGTGTCTTCTCAGTGTTAAGGCCTGCTAGTCTTCCTTTTGTAAACTTTTTTTTTTCCCTTCTCTGAACCTAGAGTCCCATGCACACTGGGCAAGCTCTATCGGTGAACTGTATCCCCTAGTCTTTCTGTCATCTTTTGATTGTGAGTTGAGGTCTTAAATCTGTTGCACTGGCAGGCGGGCCTTGAATTTATGATTCTCCTGCCTCACTGGGCCTGACTAATACGTTCTTTCTTGTGTTCCTAACCTGCTTTCCTATTGCAGACATTTCCTCCAGCTCATTGTCTTTTTTTAAACGTGTGTGTGTGTGTGCGTGCGTGCGTGCATGCGTGCGTGCGTGTCTGTCTGTCTGTCTGTCTGTGTCTCTAGGGATGGGATCCAGGGCGTTGTGCTCTGCCCCTGAGCTGCACAGGATGGTTTGCCTTCCTCTGTTTGGCGTTCCATGCAGTATTTGTGTAATCAATACATCGATTCCCCCCCTCCAACGCTTCCAGTCCTCGTTTGTTGTTAGTCTCTCTTGATCCTTCCTGAGTCTCCTGTGCTGTTTCTAGTTTTCTACCTGTATTTTGTTTGTTAGTATTCATCCTGTGTTCAAGGTCCTATGAAATGTCACTTCCTGTAAGGTGGAGACTTGCATGCAGTTTTAGGAAAAAGCCCCTTTGGCTGTGAAGGAGTAAGTCACATCAAAGAGCTGGCCTCAGCTGGAGCTAGTAGTCCTGTGGGGTAGAGGCAAGGGGGCCTGGGCTAGTCTCTGGGTGTGCATTCCACCCAGGGAGAGCATATAAAGCGCTCCCCCTAGCCAGTGAGCACCACTAAGAATGGTCCTCAGCTTGGCGGTCTTTCAGTCCTGAAGCAGGATGCCACAGCATCCTTGGCATCTCATTTGTCTAGTTCACTGCTATGTGCTCTACCCTCTGAGGTTTATCTGGGAAATCTCTGGTGAGTGGATGAAAGACAAGCGTCGGCTATGAAAACATACGTACAAGTGACATCTGGAGGGAGCAGGATGTATTTATATGTTTAGGAACGCATACATATGTACCAACAACATACATGTGCCAGTGAGTTTGAGAACTGGGGAAAGGGATACATAGGAAGAGTTAGAGGGAAGAAGGCAAAGGGAGAAAATGATGTAATCATAGTATAATATCGGGGGGAAGAGCACAAATTCTGATTTCCAGCCAACAGGATCACAATGGCCAGAGTGGGTGCAGTGGGGTACTGCACCCCTACGCCGGGGTGTCTAGTCATTTCCTCTAGTCCTTCTGGTCAGTCTGTCCTGAGCAAGGTGCTTGGTGATCCCTGGATCAGCCGTGGGAGCTGGTTAGCACACCTCAGTGTGACTCCGTCTTGTGATACCACTTTGGATGTGTGTCATCTTTGTGACCTTTCAGTCTGCTTTCTTCTTTCCCTTTAGCATTCCTTGAAGAAAAGAGGAACCCGGTCTCTAGGGAAGACAGATAAGAAGCCTACTCCACAGGTAGGTCCTCAGCACCCCCTTCACGCACCCTGCAGTTTGTAGTTTGGATGCTCAGACCAACTTTATGTGTCCTGGGTAGTCCCCAGAGGTCCCTATCCCTTCCCAGTGTCTCTCCTCCCCCAACCCCCATGCATTTTCTCAGCTCCCCATTTAGTTCCTCCCAGCCCACTCTGGCCCCGTCCTTAGACACTCCTGGACCCGCAAATTAAAAAGCCAAGGTGAGTCAGTTCCTCCGGTGCTTGATTGCCACCCAACAGATGCAAATCACTCCAGTTTTCGAGTCTGTTTCCTCATCCCTTCCTGTTCTGTGGGTTTGTGTAAGAACTGGATACAAGCACCATGTTGTGCACAGGCCAGGCCCAGAATCCTATTAGCAGCCAGGGTGCCAGGCATTTTTTGTGCGTTTTCCCATTTAAGAGTCATCATGTGAGAGAAATGCCTCTGCCCATTTTTATAGACGGGGCAGCTCTACCAGGAATGGTCATAGTCATATGTCGTCAGAATGTCACCTACTCCCAGACTTCCAGGATGTAGGTAGTGTGTCCTGGCCTCTTAATATCAATGTCCCCGCTCTCTATCCTGTGGCCTCCAGGCCTTGAGAGCCAAGCTGATTCACCCCTGTGTTGTCAGACAGTCACTGCACCCCAGAATCCTGTGGCTGGGTCCAAGCTGACACTAACCTTCCCTGATGCTGCCTGTCTCCGTGCCCATTGGACTGCAGGAGGATAGTGCAGACCTGAAGTGCCAGCTGCATTTTGCAAAGGAGGAGTCGGCCCTCATGTGCAAGAAGCTCACCAAGTTGGCTAAGGAGAATGACAGCATGAAGGAGGAGCTGCTCAAGTACCGTTCTCTCTATGGGGACCTGGATGCAGCCCTGTCTGCTGAGGAGCTGGCAGATGCTCCGCACTCCCGCGAGACTGAGCTGAAGGTGCACCTGAAGCTGGTGGAGGAGGAGGCCAACCTGCTGAGCCGGCGCATCGTGGAGCTGGAGGTGGAGAACCGGGGCCTGCGAGCCGAGATGGACGACATGAAGGACCACGGGGGTGGCGGGGGTCCCGAGGCCAGGCTGGCCTTCTCTTCTCTGGGTGGTGAGTGCGGGGAGAGCCTAGCCGAGTTGCGGCGCCATCTGCAGTTCGTGGAAGAGGAGGCTGAGCTGCTGAGGCGCTCCTCAGCCGAGTTGGAGGACCAGAACAAGTTGCTGCTGAACGAGCTGGCCAAATACCGCTCGGAGCATGAGCTGGACGTGACGCTGTCGGAGGACAGCTGCTCGGTGCTCAGCGAGCCGTCGCAGGAGGAGCTGGCAGCCGCTAAGCTGCAGATCGGCGAGCTCAGCGGCAAGGTCAAGAAGCTTCAGTATGAGAACCGCGTGCTCCTCTCCAACCTGCAGCGCTGTGACTTGGCCTCCTGCCAGAGCACACGCCCCATGCTGGAGACGGATGCTGAGGCTGGGGACTCCGCGCAGTGCGTGCCTGCCCCTCTGGGTGAGACGCTGGAGCCCCACGCCGGCCGGCTCTGCAGGGCCCGTGAGGCCGAGGTGCTGCCCGGCCTACGGGAGCAGGCCGCTTTGGTGAGCAAGGCCATCGACGTCTTGGTGGCTGATGCCAATGGCTTCTCAGTCGGCCTCCGCCTGTGCCTGGACAATGAGTGCGCTGACTTGCGATTGCACGAGGCGCCTGACAACAGCGAGGGCCCCAGGGATGCCAAGCTTATCCATGCCATCCTGGTGCGTCTGAGTGTGCTGCAACAGGAACTGAACGCCTTCACCCGCAAGGCAGATGTGGTCTTGGGGAGCTCTGGCAAGGAGCAGCCCGAGCCCTTTCCTGCTCTGCCCACCTTGGGCTCCCAGGGGCCTGCTAAGGAGATCATGCTGTCCAAAGACCTCGGCTCTGACTTCCAGGTAAGATGCCACAGGCCAGGGTCTTGTTACTTTTGTTACAAACATGTTCTGAGCCAGGCACATGACAGAGAAGGACAAAAACCCCATGTGCACAACTTCACAACTGTCCTGCAGGGAACAATCCTGACCGTCACCTAGAACATGACCAGCCCCGAGACAGCCCTGGTTGACCTCTGCTCGACAGGATAACTTCCTGGTTGTACCCATCTTTTAGCTTTATATAAATAGAATTCTATAGACCAAACTCATCAGTGCCTGGCTGTGTTCACTTAGCTGACTATTTGCTGTTGGGGGAGGGGAGGAGGGGGAATGTATTCATTCCCATCTAACTAGGAATAAGCCTGCTGCCGCAGCAAACTGCATTTACTATGGATGGAGATTGATTCTGAGCTCCTATCCTTTTGCTGGATTTTCCCCTTTTTCTCCCCTCCCCTCTCCTTCCCTCTCCTCTCCTCTCCTCTCCTCTCCTCTCCTCCCCAGCCCCCCCCCCCGGGGCGGGGGGCCCGCGCCCCCCCCCCCCC
>NW_021605096.1:77654-82152 GCF_004785775.1 Grammomys surdaster | reverse complement strand
CGGGCGCGTGTGTGTGCACACAGGCACCACCTGTGTATGGGTGCCCACAGAAGCCAGAAGAAGGTGCTGGGGCCCCCAGAGCTAGAGTTGAAGGTGGTTGTGAGCTCCCTGATACGGGTGCTAGAAGCTGAACTCAGGTCCTTGTAAAGCGCATCAGTGGCTGGTAACTGTTGAGCCATCATCTCTCTAAGGCAGCCCCTTCTTTCCCTATCTCTTTTGTAACTAAAATTATTACACTTCTTTGGGGGATTCCAGGAGAGCCATTGTGCACATGTGTTGGTCACAGGAGTCAGTTCTCAGATGGTCCTAGGGACCAACTCAGGCTGTCAGGCTTGGTAGCAAGTACCTTTACCTGGTAAGCTATCTTGCCAGCTCCCCACCCCCCTCCCCTTTCACTGTGTAGTCCTGGCTGTCCTGGAACTCACTCTGTAGACCAGGCTACCCCCGAATTCATAGAGATCTGCTTGCCTCTGCCCCCAGAATGCTGGGATTAAAGAAATGTGCCACCTCCACCCACCACCAGCCCATAATATTAAATTAAAAAAATATTTTAAACATTTTGATCAGTTTTTGAGAAGCTTAGTCTTGCTATCCATGACATGCTACCTAGAAAAACTAAAATAGAAAAGATATTTGTCAAAAAATTTAAAAAGCATTATTGCTAAAGCAATAGTAAACATTTGAAGCAAAGATAAAAATAAACGAACACCTCATGTCCCTGCCTACCACTTCTTGTTAGTACTCTGTAGAGGGTCTTGATTGGTGATGTTCAATACGGCCATCATGCACGACAGCCATGTCAGGATGTGGCTCAGTGGGAAAGGTCCGGCCTCATAGGCGGCATAGGTTCTATCCCCAGTACAGAACAGAAACAAAACAAAACTCCCAAGACAAATTTTAAAAAATTAAATTAACAAATCATAGGACTGAGTGCAGTGTCTTCGCTGCAGTTACACATCTCAGATGCTTGAGGCTAGTCGGGCCCGGGAGCGCCCTTCTGAATCTTCTCCGTACACCCTCTCAGGTGCTTGGGTTTGCTCTCTCAGCTTCATGGTATAGCTACTGTTGCTGGGCAGTGTGTTTCCTCACGTCCTGCAGTCCCTGTTTGTTTGCTGGGATACCTTGTGGATGGTTCCTACCCTTTGTGCTTAGCACAGGATGGGTGGTGGTCTGCAGAACCAGATAGGAGGAGGAGTCCCACCCTAAAGGTCCTTACTGCCTAGTGAGGGGGGATTAATGGATCAATATGTCAAGCCTGTGAATGTGACATGACAAATGGTTTTTATCAACCAGGAACTTGTCCTAGATCTCGAAGAGGCTCAGATCATAAAGAGAAGGGACATGGTAGGTCCAGGGACAGGGCAGAGTTGCGAGGCTGGGCTGCAGAGATCCTGGAGCGGTGTGGTTTATCATCCTGAGAGAATGGCAAGAGATTGCGGTGTGTGGCACTGCACTGCACTGTTCGGCAGCAGCTTCGACTCTGCTGCTGTGGCTTGAGGTAGCTTCTTGAAACAAGTAGAAAGACCCATGTTGAGTCTTCCTCTTGTTTCTCCCTGAAGTAAGAGTGAGCAAGGACCACACAGGTCACAGGGTGATGGAATTGTTTCAGAAAGCTTTGTGTAAGAGCCATTCATAAAATTAGTGTTTCCATTTGCCTCGACGTTCATTTTGCAATAAGCACATGAGTTGTGGTTGTGCACCCTGGGAAGGCTGATTCACCTGGGCCCCCTCTCATGTGGACAAAGCCCGTTATGCAGCTGAGGCCTGGTGGGGACCTGGTGGTAGCACTCCTTGAGCCTCTCCCCATGGATATCTTCTGCTTGTAGCCTCCTGACTTCAGAGACCTGCTGGAGTGGGAGCCTAGGATCCGAGAGGCCTTCCGTGCTGGTGACTTGGAGTCCAAGCCTGACCCTAGTCGGAACTTCAGGCCTTACCGAGCTGAGGATAACGATTCCTATGCCTCTGAGGTGGGTCTAGGCCTAAGTAAGCTGTTGGGTGGAAGCCGATTGGCTAAGACCTCCCGAAAGCAGGCAGGGCAGCCCTTGGAGGAGGATGGTATAGGTTTTGAGCATTCTGTTTGGTTTTAAGCTTCACAGCCGAGGGTTGGTGGGGCGGGGGGAGAAGGGAATGTGAATCAATCCTGTAATCTAGTTGGAAGCTTAGCTGGACATAATATCAAGCTGTAATCCCAGTGTCAGGATGCTGAGGTGGCAGGAATGCTGAACTGGAGGCCATCCTGAAATGACTAACTTAGGTAGCAGAGAAGCAATGGCCTCTCCATTCGGGCTGTTTGAGTTCATGTTGTGAACCTCCGGGGTGCTGGCTGTGAGATCTTGGATAAGTCATTTCACTCCCTAAATTGTCAGGTTTGCCACGGATAGAGCCCCTTATAGAGTTGTTGACCTGGTCCCTATGGGTAAGGATGAGGACGGTGTCCATGAAAAGTCACTTGGACTGGGGAACCTGAGTGCTGAGTCACTCTGCTGGTCTGGTGGTGTGACTTAAACACGTCCACTCCTGTGAGCACTGCTTTCCCACAGCAACACTTATAATTCCTAGATTTGCTAAGAGTTTCTGATCTTTGAGAAGTTCCCTGTCCTCCTGAACCTGGGAAGCTCCCTGGAACTGAAGAATCAAACTGTCTAGTGAGGTGGTCTGGATGCCCTTGTAACCATGGTGACGGCAGAGGAGGAAAAGCGCTGTCTGGGCATGGAGCTAAGGTTGTAGTGCTGTGTACTTACTGTGCAGAAGACCTCAGCTTTGAGCCCCAGTAAGGAGATGGATAGACATTGAGAAGGGGATGGAGGAGAAGGAGGAGGAAGAAGAGGAAGAAGAAGAGGAGGAGGAGGAAACAACCTGAGATGCTTAGATCTAATTTTCTGAGAAGAAAATCGGCTTGTTTATGTTGGCTTACTTACACAGTGACTAGTTTCCTTCATTCTTACTGAGTAGCTATGACTCAGCACCTGGTTCAAGAGCGATTCGCAGGGGCAGGGGCCTGACTTCTATTTAAGAGTTTTTTGTTTCTTTGTTGAGCCAGGGTCTGAGTATCATAGATTACGCTTACCTCAAATTTACCATCCTCCTGCCTCCAACTTCCAAGTTCTGGGATTACAGGCACATGACACCTTACCCAGATCTGCAAAGATTTTTAATACAGAACAGGTGTCCAGGACATGCCTCCTATCACCGCAGAGACAGCCAAATTATATTATTGGCCACGTATTTTTTTCACAGCAGGACACCTGCTCTGCCTGGGACCGTTTCCACTTTTCTGTCCCTGTGCAGTATGTTAGAATCAACATTCCTGTTACCAGAAATACTTAATACTTTTTTTTTTTTTTTTGAGATGGAGTCTCACTGTGTTGCTTAGGCTAGCTGGCCTCAAACTCACAGGTTCAGGTGATCCGCCTGCCTCATGCCCACTTCATCTTACCTGAAAACTTTTGTTACTGGGTATAACAACAAAGAAGTGATGGGTGGGGCTACAGATCAGTGATGAGGCACTTGCTGAGCATGTGTGAGGCCTTGCGTCCAGTCCCTAGCACCAAAGCACACACATGCACATGCCTCTGAGGTGGGTCTAGGCCTAAGTAAGCTGTTGGGTGGAAGCCGATTGGCTAAGACCTCCCGAAAGCAGGCAGGGCAGCCCTTGGAGGAGGATGGTATAGGTTTTGAGCATTCTGTTTGGTTTTAAGCTTCTGACAGCCGAGGGTTGGTGGATGTATGGAGCATGTGTTTCTGTGTGTGTGTGTGTGTCTGTGTGTGCATGTGTCTGTATATGTGTGCATGTGCATGCATGTGTACATGGTATATAAGTCAGAGGACAGTTTATAGGAGTTTGTTCTCTCCTCCCACCAGGTGGGTCCCAGGGATCAAACTCAGGTCCTGATGCTTGGCTGCAAGCGCCATAAACTAACCATGTCTCTCCCCTTTGGGGGTTTGAGATAGGCTCTTGCTATGTAACCCACACTGACTTCAACTGACACATATACACACATGCTTGCACATATACATACACAAGCAGACACATGCACCACACATGCATGCACATACACATGCATGTACACACACAAATACATAAGCCGACACATGCACACACACATGGACACATATGTACGACACATGCATCTACCTACACACACACATACATGCACATACATACACACACAAGCAGACACATGCACACACACATGGACATACACACATGCACCACACATGCACACAACGAGACAGGGAAGGGCAGGGGGTAGAAGGGAAGAAGGACAGGTGCCTATGGCTTTTCATAAACTAACCATGTCTCTCCCCTTTGGTGCTTTGAGACAGGCTCTTGCTATGTAGCCCACACTGACTTCAAGCTCATGACCTTCCTGTTTTGTAGTTAACATCTGGAATCATAAGCAGACTGTGGACTTCTGTGTTTCCTTCTAGTCTCTGTCTGGACTTAGAAAAGGTTTTAAAAATACTTTTTACATTTATTTATTTCATGTGTGGGTAT
>NW_021605096.1:47185-77644 GCF_004785775.1 Grammomys surdaster | reverse complement strand
TTTTTTTTTTTTTAAATGATCTTAGTTCATAGTCACTGTAATCCACAAATAAGCACAGTTAAATTTCTGAGCAGCATTATTACATGAAGATACAAAGAAAATCAAGATCATTATGTAGTTGACCACACTGATAATCACCATATTTCTGTTACATAACAACACACAAAGACAGCCTCTGTGACTGTCTGTCTGAATGGAGCTTTACACATGTAGACCCATTAAACACATCTGAAGCCTCATTTTTTCATTTAAATTGCATCTAAATTTTTAATTATAAAAATGCACTAACTTGTGAGTGGCAGGCACCTATAGGCCCAGCTACTTGGGGGGAGCTGAAACAGGAGGAATACCTTGAGCTCAGGAGTTTTAGACCAGCCGTGAAAAAGAGTGAGACTCTACATCAGAAATAAGTAGTCAATTAAATGTAATCACATAATTAAATCTAATCAATTAAAGAGACTATGAACAGCTTTGTGACTCACATTTAGTTTTTGCGGGATGTTTCTTTTCTGCACATAAGTTTGCAAGAGAGAAATGTTGAAATTGTATTGGGAGAATTTGGCATGTATTGCTTTGTGTAATTGTCCTGATGGCCCCCGGGCAAGGACAGTGTTGTGTCTGGTAGACGACACTTGGTCCAGCTTACTGTTGGTTCCCCATTACTGCCCTTCCTTGACACAGCCTGTGTCTTCTCCCTCCTCCTTGTCTGGCCCCCATCCCACGTAGATCAAGGAGCTTCAGCTGGTCCTGGCCGAGGCCCACGACAGCCTCCGGGGCTTGCAAGAGCAGCTGTCCCAGGAGCGGCAGCTCCGCAAGGAGGAGGCTGACAGTTTCAACCAGAAAATGGTCCAGGTGGGTTTGTACCACTTTTTTTTTTTTTTAACCTACTACAACTTGTCTCAGAAGGGAAGTTAAAGGGCATGGGATAGCTCTTTGATAGAACACTTGACCAGCACGTGAGAGGCTCTGGGTTCTGTTCCCAGCATAGGAAGACATCAGACACTACTAAAAGCAGGGTCCTCAGAAGGGGATAACACTGGGAAAGCCCAAGCTTCCCCACCCCTGCACCCTGCCAGGGTATCACTGAGTTTGTGGTTGTCAACAGTTAGGCTGGGCTGGAGCCATGCACATGATAATAGCTGTCTAGGTGACATTGAGCGTGCTTAATCTTTCAGGGTTTTGCTTTGTTTGCTTGTGTTTTGTTTGTTTGTTTGAGACAGGATCTCTCTATGTGGCCCTAGCTGTTCACTTGATATGTAGACTGGGTTGATTCTAACTCACAGGAATCCATCTGCTTCTGTTTCCCGAGTCCTGGGATTAAAGGCATTCATCACCAGGCCTGTCTCTGTTTCATCTCTTTTTAAAAAAATTTTAAAGACTTTTTATATTTAATTACATGTAGATGTGTGTGTATGTATGCATGTCTGTGTAGGTGTCTGCAGAAACATTACAAGTGTCAGGTTTCCCTTGATCTCCCTGATGTGGGTGCTAGGAATTGAACCTGGGTGCTCAGGAAGAGCAGGTAGTGATCTTAACCACTGAGCCATCTCTCCAGCTCTTGTTTCATCTCTTGGCCTCGGTTTCCTGTGTGTGAAATGGTATCCAACCAAGCCTGGCTGTGGATCAATTTGATAGTTCTGTAATAGCATTTCTTAAACCTTGGTGTCGAGGCTGGTGAGATGGGTGAAGACACTTATCACCAAGCTTGAGTTTGATCCCCGGGACCCACACAGTGAGAGAGAACTAACCTGCTCTCGTCTTCTGACACACACACACTTGCCATGGCGGCTACGCCCACCCATACACATACAAAACAGTAAGCGGATGTAAAAAGAAAAAAACACCTCATTGGACGGCCCACGTAACCTACACACATTATATCCTGCTGGCCTCGTACTCCTCCCTTACGAGATGCCCCCTCTTTACTGGTTGGTGGCACATGATAGGACATGCTGAAGAGACAGACAGATTGCAGACAGGAGCACAGAGCAGACGTGTGTTGCTCAGAGCTGTGCATCCCGGGCCTCTGGCTCCTTTAGCTGTGAGCCAGTGTTGCCCCCTAGGAGGCTTCCTATTTCTCAGCCTTCCTTAGCCCAGCATGCTCTGCTCTGCACCCGCCCTCTCTGCAGTCCCCACTCACCAGTGTGAGCCGTGGGAAACACCTGATGCTCTGTAGGTGCTCAGAGTATGGTGGCCAGAGATCGTTCCTCAGGCTGTGTGCCCAGGGTTTTGAGATGTGATCCCTCCTGGCACCTGGGCTCACCTATTAGACCACACTGGGTGGCTGAGCTGTCATATGCAGGTTCTAGAGAGTGAACTTATGCTTGTATGGAGGGCACTTTAGTGACTGCTCTCTCTCCAGCCCACTGCTGCCGCTTTCGAGAGTTCTTCTTCCCTGGATACAATGGGCTGCTGGGGTAGAAGCCCTGGCAGGGGTCCCCAGTACAGTAGGCACTTGCCATTACTGTTCCCCTCTACCCTTGTCTGGGTCTGGAATCAACTGGGTCCTCCCTTGCTCACTCCTGTCTTGACAGCTGAAAGAAGACCAGCAGAGGGCGCTGCTGAGACGGGAGTTTGAGCTGCAGAGTCTGAGCCTCCAGCGGCGACTGGAGCAGAAGTTCTGGAGCCAGGAGAAGAACATCCTGGTTCAGGAGTCCCAGCAGTTCAAGCACAACTTCCTGCTGCTCTTCATGAAGCTCCGGTGGTTCCTGAAGCGCTGGCGGCAGGGCAAGGTTCTGCCCAGCGAGGAGGATGACTTCCTGGAGGTACGGCTGAGCGTAGCCTAGGGTGGAAAAAGGGGACCTGGGACAGAAGTTCTGCGTCTCAGCCTCAACAGTGCTAGGTTGGGGAGTAGGTCACAGTTAAGGTATGGGAAGTCAGGGGCTTTGGTTCATCCTGAGCTGTCCATCCTTCCTGCCTGGCTGTGCAATCTCCTTTCTATCTGGTCTGCTTGCTGGCGTCTCCATCCTTTGAAAGCTGAGCCTGTTGAATGTGGTTTCTCAAACCAGGTGAACAGCATGAAGGAACTGTACCTGCTGATGGAGGAAGAGGAGATGAATGCCCAGCACTCGGATAACAAGGCCTGCACAGGGGACAGCTGGACCCAGAACACGGTGTGTTTAACCCTTCTGGTCCTGCCCCACCCCTGTGCACCATGTCCATTAATAAGCACTTCCTGCTGTCTTCTCAGCCCTGACTGGACACAGGGTCTGCAGATGGTTATTGCCTGGTTTCAGGCCCATCAGTTGCTCAATGCTTGGGGGACATCCCAGGGTACTGACAGAAGGCCGACGTTACAAGAAGGGAAGCGGTTAATCTGTTGTATAGGAAACCGTGTTAGAAAAGGGGGTCCCACGTCATGCATTTCCATGGATGAATAGGGGCTTGTTGAATTCAGAATGGAAAAAAGACCATATTGAACCCAGGGGACCGCATGTACAGAGGTGTGACAAGGTGTGCTGGAGTGGCGCTGGCCAATGGGACATTGTGGGAGCGTGAGGATACCAGGTAAGGGTCACACAAAGAGGGAGCTTAAGTAAGAACTATCAAATCAAGCCATAGGTGGGAGGGGGCCTACAAAGCCTAGGAGAGGTTGTTTCTCTGTGTTTGGGCAGAATATCTACTCCTGTACTAGAATTCACTGTGTGTGAGCCTTGCTGCTCAGCTCCACTGTTTAGGACAGGCTTTCAGCCCCATTTTACTGGTGAGAGGGCCTGATGAGGACTCTCTGAGGCTGGTAGGGCCCCAGCTGGACTCCTGGGTGAGTCAGTTATGCCAGGGCCGCCCTCCCTGCCTTCACAAAGTTCCTGACCAGGCCTTACTCTGTCGGCAGCCTAATGAGTACATCAAGACCCTGGCTGACATGAAGGTCACATTGAAGGAGCTATGCTGGCTGCTCCGGGACGAGCGTCGGGGTCTGACCGAGCTTCAGCAGCAGTTTGCAAAGGCCAAGGCCGCCTGGGAGACAGAACGGGCGGAGCTCAAGGGCCATGCTTCACAGGTAAGCCTCCCTGTACTTCACCGTGCGCCCCAGAGAGACTGACGGGAGTGTAGGCTGCACTCTGGACTCACAGAACGCTTCCATGCCCTCCCGCTTGCCACATCCAGCATGGCTCCTAATAGACCTGACTGGGATGTGGAGAGAGTGAAGAAAAGTCAGGCAGACACAAGGAAACACAGAAAGCTGGGATCAGGCAATCTGGACTCTCTGTGGAGAAACCACTGTGCTCTGGAAGCTCAGCCTATTTACTGTGAAGTTGATTAGCACACTGGAGGTGGTTATTAATGGAGATAAACTGGGAGGCGGGGATTATGGTATATATACAGTATCAGGGGACAAGTTCAGCTAATCTAGGCAGAAGCACTCTGTAGGGAAGCTGTCTCCAGGCCGCGAATACTGGAGGAGGCTGCTGAGGTGGACATGTGTACACAGTATTAACATCACCCGCACACAGAGGAAGGCTTTGCAGTTTCCCTCTGAGCCTCACCCTGGTGGGGCAAACCGCTTTGCCATGTCTCCATGGGTCCCAGGGTGGCCAGGTGTCTTTGACATGACTGTGCCCATGTCAAGAGTACACGTAACCTCAGGACCTGACTCACTGGGCTTCCTCTGCCCTCACACTTGTACTTGGTAATAGGCCGCATACTCCTGCCTCACTGCTGCCTGCCACCTCGTTTGCTTTCTTCTCTCCTCATAAGGACTCCCAGCCCCTGCTCACTGGCTCAGATGTGTTCCTCAGACTCAAATAGAGGTCTCCACTCCAGCCACCCACCCAGCCTGACTAAGGGAGCTCTCACTGGAATTCCCAGGGGGCTGGCATCTGCTGTGTGCCTGGGGGCAAGTTGTTTCCCCACTCTGGTCTGACAGATGAGAAGGCAGGCTCTTCACTCAGAAAATGCTCTGACTCTGTGCTTCTATCGGCTGGGGCCCTGGCCTCCTCCGGCACATCTTGGCTTCAGGGTGCCTTCCTTGCCATCTGTGGCCATGGGAGACAGGCACCCTGAAGGTTTCTGCTGGCCAGATGGCCAAGCAGGCCCAGAGGAGTTAGGTTTCTCTCCTAAGCATTAAGTAGCAGACATGTTCTTGCTCCCATGGGTGCGTCTCTGCCCTCACCTGCTGTGTGTAGACTCTTTGCTTCTTCCTGAGCCCTGCGCTCTTCCTCACCCTGTGGATGTCCATCTTCCTTCCAGCTCCACCTTCCAGGGTTCCCCCAAGGCCCCCTCACTGTTTCACAAGCCCAGCCATTCCCGGAGCTCTTGCTCTTGGACTAGCCTCGTAAGGATCAGCATTCTCAGATCCATGGAGCCTGTGAGCCTTGAGGCTGTGTGTTTCTTTCCTGCCTCCCCATGATGAGGTCTAGGCTGAGAAAAATATCCTGGATCATTCCGTCACCCATGTATCATGTACATGTCCCCATGCAGGTCCTCAGGGACAAGGTGGGGCTCAGCTTTCAAGGGGGTAGGGGTAGGGAATAAAGAATGTCTTCCACCTGTGGAAACTGGTGCTGCGGGTAAGAATTGATAAATGTATGGTTATCAGTAGCTGGGGTCTCTGCCTATTGTAGCAGGATGTGGAAGGTTTACCTAACACCTTGGAGCCTCAGTGACAGACAGGAAGTGGTGCTTTGCTTACAGAGGCTTAGGAAGAGAACACTGGGTTCAGGGTCTGTCTTGTATGTAGAAAGGGGTCCATAGTATGGAGAGTCCCTGAAGACCTTCCCCGTATAGGTTTGGAGCCAGTGTCCCCTGCCACTGTCCAGCTAGCTGGTGTTTCTTCCTGCAGATGGAGCTGAAGACTGGGAAGGGTGCCAGCGAGAGGCCCGGGCCCGACTGGAAGGCTGCACTGCAGAGAGAGCGGGAAGAGCAGCAGCACCTCCTGGCAGAGTCCTACAGTGCTGTCATGGAGCTGACAAGGCAGCTGCAGATGAGTGAGCGCCACTGGAGCCAGGAGAAGCTGCAGCTGGTGGAGCGGCTGCAGGGAGAGAAGCAACAGGTGGAGCAGCAGGTGAAGGAGCTGCAGAACCGCCTCAGTCAGGTAAGAACTGCCTCAGTCAGGTAAGGCTCTTCTGCAGCAGCAGCTGGATCCCGGAGCTCAGAGGCAGCCATGAGGGTCAGGCCCTTCCCTCTGCTGCAGTCTTCTGGGCCTCTCCCCACACCAGTGCTGGCTTCCTTCGCTCTTACACATGGCGGCTTCACAGAAGGCTGTTCTTTCCCGATCACGTCTTACAGCTTACAAGTTGCAGTAAGGAAGTGCTTTTGTCCCAGAAGGTCTCACTGAGCAGGTGTCAATCATGTACCCATCAGTAGGGCCTCTCAAGACCCAGGACCCAAATGGGAAGAGCCAAGAGTGGTTCCCATAAGAAAGCTAGAGTCCTCTGACCAGAAAGGGAAACCAAGACCTAAGTATTCAAAAAAAACATATTCCATCTGCTCTGTCCCTTTGGCTCTGTAGCTGTACATCTGCAGAGGGCTTCCTGTTTGGGTTTCACTAATTGAGTCATTGTGCCGCTGCATGTGCAGGTCCCTCCTCCAAGGAGAGCCTCGCTCAGTTTAACTGCTGCTTGACTCCCAGTCAGTCCACACTGACAGGCACCGTGTTTCACTTGGAGCTGGTAGAGCACTGGCCTAGCACACATGAAGCCCTGGGCTGGATTCCAACACCACGGGAGCCAAAGGTGGCAGCTCGTGCCTGTAAGTTTTTGGGAGGTAAAGGCAGGAGAATTGGAGGTTCAAGGTCATCATCCTCAGCTACTTAGTTTGAAGCCTGCCTGGTTTACATGAAACCCTGTCTCAAACAATCAAACAAGCAGAATGCAGCCCCTACTGTAGTCTGCACACATGTGTATGTATACAGTGTTTACAATGCTGCATTCACGGGCTCTCACATGGCTAGAGAGCGGGTGAAAGCGAAATTCAGGGGGGTTTTCTCTGTTGTGTGTGTGTGTGTGTGTGCGCGCACGTGCGCCTGCACATGTGTGTATGCATGTTTGTCTGTGTGTATGTGTGTGTGCATGTGTGTCTGTCTGTGTGTGTGTACACATGTGTCTGTGTGTGTGTGTCTGTGTCTGTGTGTGTGTGTGTGTGTGCACGCACATCTGTGTGGTCAGAGCAGTGTGCAGACCCACTTTGCTTCTTCCTTGCCTTTTCTCATGACTCTCCAGTCTTTGGACTCACCCTGACAGGAAGATGAGCATCCCTCCAAGAGCTACCACCTTTGGGCATCTTCTCAGAATGCCATCTTAAACCCTCTCAGCTCTGTAAAAGGCCACTTTGCAGAAGAGGAAAATGAGCCAAAATGTCCTGTTTCTGATGTCTGGTAGATTTTTTTTAAAATATACCTTTTTTTTTATGTGGATGAGTGTTTTGTTCATTTATATGCATATGACCATATTCGTGCCTGGAGCCTCCAGCTAGTGTCAGGTTTCCTGGAACTAGTTATAGATGGTTGTGAGCTGCCATGTGGGTGCTGGGAACTGAGCCTGAGACCTCTGGGAAAGCAACAAGTGCTTTTAACTGCTGAGCAATCTCTCCAGCCCCAACATCGGGCAGATTCCAGATTCTTGATTTGAGCTGACCCCCTGCAAGGAACTAGATTTTCTCTATCTCACTCAGTAGCTGGAGAAACATTGTACCTCTGAGGGTCACATTTCCTTGGTGTCTATGTGTGGCAAGCTCAGGCTGGTACACTCACAAATCAAACCACATCCCCTGTGCCATGTGGAAATCTGATCAGAGCGTCTTTTTGTACCATATAGCCACTTCCTGTCTATGAGTGATTCTTCTTCATCTTCATCATCATCATTTTGGTTTTTCGAGGGTTTCTCTGTATAGCTCTGAGTATTCTGGAACTTGCTCTGTAGACCAGGTTGGCCTCAAGCTCACAGAGATCTGCCTGCCTCTGCCTCCCAAATGCTGGGATTAAAGGCATGCACCACTGCTGCCCAACTTTTAATATAATTTTTTAATGATTTAAAAATCATTAAACCAAATCCGTGTCATGCTTAGTGAGGTATCGGCACACCGCTGGGACCTGCCAGCTCACAGGTATTCATTCTTGTACTTGATTTCCCAGCTGCGACCTTGTATGGAATTTGTTGGCTTCCTAGCTCTGGTCTCCTGCAACCTTTTGATATCAATTTGCTTCCCTCCGTTCAAACCAGGACACCCAAGCTGCCTCCTATATTTCTTATTTTCATCCTCCTTCCTTCCTCCCCCATCCTTCCTTTTTTTATTTATTTATTTTTATTTATTTATTTATTTATTTATTTATTTTGTTTTTTTTGAGACAGGGTTTCTCTGTGTAGTCCTGGCGGCTGTCCTGGAACTCACTCTGTAGACCAGACTGGTCTCGAACTCAGAAATTCGTCTGCCTCTGCCTCCCAAGTGCTGGGATTAAAGGCGTGTGCCACCACCGCCCGGCTTATTTGTTTGTTTTGAGACTGTGTATCCCAGTACTTGACTCAGCCTAGCCTGGAGTGCTCAGTTCTCCTGGCTCTGCCTCTCACAGAGGTCAGCCCCCACATCCATATAACCGTGCTGTAGATATAACCAGCCCAGTCAAGCCACCCGCAGAGCAGCCATAGGAAGAGTGTCTTAGTCAGTGCTCTTCCCTTTGAAGAGTCACCTTGACCATCGAAACTCTTATAAAGGAAACAGTTCATCGGGGCTGGTTAACCATTCCGGAGGTTTAGTCCCTTATTGTCATGACGAGAAACATGGTGGCATGCAGGCAGACATGGTGCTGGCAAGGTGGCTGAGAGTTCTACATCCAGATCCAAAGGCAGCAGGAAGAGAACGTGACAATGGGCCTGGCTTGAGCCTTTGAGAACTCAAAGCCCTCTGCCCCAGTGACACACTTTCTCCAACAAGCCCATACCTCCTAGTGGTGCCACTCCCTGTGAGCCTATGGCACTCATTTTTGTCTAAACTACCACAAAGGGACTCCTGGCTCTAATACCCCTGATCTCTGGGCTTCATCTATATGTGGAGGATGGCTGCTCAATCTTCTTATCTCTCAGGACAGCCAAGGGAATAAAAGAGCTAGCCACAAGAATGGACAGTGCTCCTAGATACCTCTGACTGGGCCTTGGCTTACATCTTCATCTGTGATTGTTGTTCATTCATGCTGAGGTGACTTTTGTTGCCGTCCCTTTTTGTTTGCTTATGTTGGGTTTCTAGTAAGCAAAGTTTGAGGCATGGGTTCAAGTGCAAACAGGTAGCCAGCCTGTCCTGGTGTTGCTTAGGACTTCCATTGGACCTTTGGGAAGTGGAAGACAAAGCCTACTTGCTTTTTGAGAACTGAAAGGTTTGGGGCGGGGACATGAGCCTTACTAACACTGGGAAAGCCCTGGGGAAACTAGGGTGAGTCACCCTATGTGGGAACCAGTTGTGAAGGGATGGAGGAATTCGAAGGGAATGATGGGGTGGTACCCGTCATCCCAGCTGCTGCTCGAGCTGTCTGGCCTTCCTTCTGCTGACTTTATCCTCTCGCCCGAACCTGGAAATAATCACAGTCACACCTGCTCCTGTGGCTGCTGTGAGGATTAAATGAACTGACATGCACATGCAGATGGATCCCCTGGAAGTGTGGTGCTCCAGGGAACTCCTCAGGACTCAGCAGGATCGCAGCATGGTCCCTGTGTGAGATAGCTACTGCTCATCTGCCCTAGCTGTTCTGTGAACTGCAGTAGAGAGTAATGTAGCAGTAGCACCTGTTAGCTCTGTTAGCCAGGTCAGGAAAATGCCTGCCAGTAGCTGCTTCTATTACTGGTTTCCAAATCCACCTTGTGGGGGCTCAGAGCTATTATCTACTGAGAAGCCAATGTGTCCTACAGAATTGAGGCTGGGGAGTGACTCCGCTCAGAGTAGCCCTGCCCACCAACAAACACTCTTCGTCTTTCTTAGCTGCAGAAGGCTGCTGAGCCCTGGGTCCTGAAGCACTCAGACCTGGAGAAGCAAGACAACAGCTGGAAAGAGGTGAGGGCATCCCTGCTACCCACCTTCTATTGGCCCTGACTGTACCCGAAAATTCCTTGCTTGTGGGAAATGTGACAGAAGGATGCTAACTCTGTCCCAGAAGCCATACCCTCCTTACACCCTGGACTCCTTAGCCCCAGAGTCACTACCCCATGACTCCTGCCCATGGATTTGGACTTGGGAAGGGTTCTCTGCTCTGGGAGAAACCCCAGGCCAGTTCAGTTATATCTCAACAGAAAGCAGGACTTCTAAAAAGCTGTGTGGTCTCAGGTGAGTCACTCTCCATCTCTGAGCCTCAGTTTCTCATTGCCCTGGCCTCGTCCTGAGTGGGGTCAGTAGGGTCACAGTGAAGGAATTCACATATAAGGTCAGGGGTACTGTCCATAGAACACAGAGCTGAGGAACAAAGGTTCCATTCAGGCCCCTCATCTTATCCCCCCTTGTGATATGAAGAGTGGCACACTACTCAGGATGTGGGGCTACAAAGGCCAAATGTCTGTTCTGGGGACTGAAGCAGAGAGGAATTTGAGGGGCTCACAGGACTAGCGATGCGCTTCTGCTTACTCATGGGCCCTGAGGGCTGTGTCTCTAGACCCAGTGTGGGAAAACCTCACAATCACTGTCAGACCATCAACTGTACAGCGGCTGTCATGAAAAAATTCTGTCTCATGGTCCCCCTTCCTCTGGTCCCTCTTTGCACCCCAGATACCTGAGCCTGGATCACATTGCTGTCATAAGGGGGTGAGAGGTAATGGTCCAGACATGACCAGTGGACCCTTTAGATTGCTGATGACCGCTTCTTACTCTCCAGAGGAAAGAACTCACGTGTGGATTCTTGGGCTCAGCTCCCACAGGGGTCCCCTGTCATCACCTGTCACACACTGGTCACTAGAACTGAACTTCTTGTCTCTTCCTTTGACAGGCACGAAGTGAGAAGACCCACGACAAGGAGGGCGTTTCCGAAGCTGAGCTTGGGGGAACCGGCTTAAAGAGGTGCTGGCCTCTCATCCCCCAGTCCTGTCCTCTACCCACAGCTCTGGCCCCAGCCCTATAGACTTTTGGCTTTGACTCTCTTTTCTCCCCTGCTCCGTATGTCCACTCTCACCCCGTGAGAGTTGGGAGAACCACCAGATCTCCCCCCCACCCGCCCCGGGAACCCCAGGCACTCAAGAACTAAGGAGCTTGGGGCCATGCGGATCGCAGCCTGCAGTTTAATGTTGACTCTGGGTATGGAGAACGGGTGCCTCAGCTGCACTCGCTAACAAAGAAGCCATTTGGCTCCTTTGGGGTTCTCTTTTTCTCCCTGGAATTTGAATCATGGAAGATATCTCTTTGGGGGATTACTGGACGGTGTCCATTAGGCCTACTACCACGTTATGACCAAGGGGATACGCAAGGATAGTGCTCCCATCATTAAGACCCTCTGTGAAAGAAGTGAGGGGCAGTACAGAACATTCTAGAGTGAGGGGGCACTGGAGCCAGAGGGCCAGGTGTAAATTCCAGCTCTGCCATTCCTAGCACAGGGGCCTTGGGTGCCTCCCCGTCTCTGTGGGATAATTGGAGATGCCCCCGAGCTGCACAGTGACTAGTCATATGCAGTATAGAGGACTCCAGTAGCAAACCCAGCCTGGATGTCAGAGAGTGAATGAGGGCAGTGAGTGGGTCAAAGGGGTGTCAAATGATCCATGGGGGTGGGCAGATGGGGGTAGGGAGGCGGCTGGGATCCTACCAAGATAGTCACGGGGTAGCTGGAGCTCAGGATTGCAGAGGAGCCTGGGAGCTAGCAGAGGCTGAGCCCATCAGAGCTTCCCTAGCAAAGGTGTGTGAGGAGGCAAGGTGCTTACTCCAGAGTCCACCCATCGCGTGCTAAGGCCTGCACTTGGGATTGAAAGAGCTGCCTCTGGCCTCCTCTGCCTAGAGGTTACCTGTGGTCCTAGTGTTTCTGCTACTTAAGCGTGTAGACAGGGTTTGAGGAGGTAGCAGCCAGATTGGCTACAAGAGATAAGCAAGACAGGCTTGGTCCCCACGTGCATGTCCAGGTAAGTAGAGCAGCGTGCTTGACGTGTTATTTCCCGTTAACCTCATTTTCTTCCTTTACTTTTCCCAGGACCAAATCAGTCTCCTCCATGTCTGAGTTTGAAAGTTTGCTCGACTGTTCCCCCTACCTTGCTGGCGGAGATGCCCGGACCAAGAAGCTGCCCAACAGCCCTGCTTTTGCCTTTGTGAGTACTGAGCCAGTGGAGCCTGAGAAAGATGCCAAGGAAAAGCCCGGGCTTTCCACCCGGGACTGTAGCCACACTGGTAGCCTGGCCTGTCAGGAGCCTGCCGGGAGACAGATGCAGCGTAGCTACACGGCTCCAGACAAGACTGGAATACGAGTCTACTATAGTCCCCCAGTGGCCCGGCGCCTGGGCGTCCCTGTGGTCCATGACAAGGAGGGCAAGATCCTCATTGAGCCAGGCTTCCTCTTCACCACAGCCAAGCCCAAGGAGTCAGCCGAGGCTGACGGGCTGGCTGAGAGCTCCTACAGCCGGTGGCTTTGCAATTTCTCTCGGCAGCGGCTGGACGGAGGGTCTGGAGCCAGCGCCTCAGGCTCTGGCCCTGCTTTCCCCGCAGCCTTGCACGACTTTGAGATGTCAGGCAATATGAGTGATGACATGAAGGAGATCACCAACTGCGTGCGGCAGGCCATGCGCTCCGGCTCCCTGGAGAGGAAGGTAAAGAGCACGTCCAGCCAGACAGTAGGTCTGGCCACTGTGGGCACCCAGACCATTCGGACGGTCAGTGTAGGCCTGCAGACCGACCCACCCCGCAGCAGCCTCCATAGCAAGAGCTGGTCCCCCCGAAGCTCCTCACTTGTGTCGGTGCGAAGCAAGCAGATCTCTTCCTCCCTGGACAAGGTCCATTCTCGCATTGAGCGGCCATGTTGCTCGCCCAAGTATGGCTCACCCAAGCTCCAGAGGCGATCAGTGTCCAAGCTGGACAGCACCAAGGACCGCAGCCTGTGGAACCTGCACCAGGGCAAGCAGAATGGCTCGGCCTGGGCTCGCTCCACCACCACACGGGATAGCCCAGTACTGAGGAACATCAATGATGGGCTGTCCAGCCTCTTTAGTGTGGTGGAACACTCAGGGAGCACCGAGTCTGTGTGGAAACTGGGCATGTCCGAGGCCCGAACCAAGCCTGAGCCTCCCAAGTATGGCATTGTTCAGGAGTTCTTCCGGAACGTGTGTGGCCGGGCCCCGAGCCCCACTACTGCAGCAGGCGAGGAGAGCTCCAAGAAACCAGAGCCCCTTTCGCCAGCCAGCTACCACCAATCCGAGGGTGTAGCCAGGATCCTGAATAAGAAGGCAGCCAAGGCAGGTGGTAGCGAAGAGGTCAGACCCACCATGCTGTCCCAGCTGGGGAAGGATGGTGTCCTTCGGGATGGAGATGGATCCTTGATCCTTCCCAGTGAGGTACGGATGGACTTACTCTTCTCTCAGAATGGAGGATTAGCCTAGAGAGTTCAAACTCTTCTGTTTTGTGCTGTTCTCTGTTTTGCTTCTTTTCTTTAAAGTCAGAGTCTCATGTAGCCCAGGCTGGCCTTGAACTTTCTGTGTAGCTGAGTTTGACCTTCAATTCCTGATTCCCTTGCCTCTGTGCTGGGATTACAGGTATGTTCATGACACCTGGTGTATATGGCGCTGGAGATTGTATCCAGGGCTTTATGCCTGCTAAGTAGGTAAGTACCCTACCATCTTAGGTACATCCCAAGATCCTCTTGGCTCTTAAACTTAGGGAAGATATTTGTGTGTCTTAAACGGTTCTCCTCCCTGCCTCAACAAAACAAAAAGTTACATTTCAGATTATTTCATTAAGTTTGATTTGCGGAAATAGGATAAAAGAATATTTATAAATTTATAAGGCATTTGATGTGTTGTCAAATAGTCTTTCAGAAGAGGTTGTTTAGATTAGGGTCTAGCTTAGTTGCACCAAATAAGTCTATAATGTGTGAGACCCTGAGTTTAGTCCTAATACATTCAAGGAGGAGAGAGAGGAGAGAGGAAGAGAATATAAATGAATATAAGAATGAGACAGAGACAGAGACAGAGAGACAGAGAGAGACAGAGAGAGAGACAGAGAGTGAGTGTGTTTCAATGTTAAGAGTCCAACATGGGGTCTGGCCAGTGGTTTAGTTCCAGTTTGAGTCTCAATGCCTGAGAACCAGGAAAGTTAGTGACTTTAACCCAGTCTGAAGGTGGACACCCTCGTGGTCAGGAAGTGCACTTGTTTCAGTTTAAGTCTAAAGGTAAGAAGACGGGACCAGCAAAAGGTCCTTGCCCCCAAAGTGATGGCCTGGGTCCAATCCATGGCAGCAGTAAGAAAACTAAGTCACTAAACTTGTCCCTGACTCCCTTTGCATGGATGCAGTTCTTAGCCCTCACCTTGTGGCTCACAACTGCCTGTAACTCAGTTCCAAGAGATCCAATGCCCTCTTCTGGCCTCTGGGCACTGCACGCATGTGGTGCTTTTATGTACAGGAGTCAAACTACTCAGACATATATAGTTAGACGTGTGTGTGTGTGTGTAATATTTTTAAATATGTCCTTTTTTTAAAAGAAGGAAAGCAACAGCAGTTCAGGGCTGGAGTGTGGTGAGATGGTAAAACCATGTGCCTAGCACATAGGAAGCCCTGAGGTCAATCCCAATACTTAAAAAAGAGATAGACAGGAGAAAGGAGTGTGTTACTCAGACGTGTTACATGCTAGGTGGGCACTATGTCATATCCTGTATATATCCTGTTTGATCTGACCCTCACAACCTGAGAAACAACACGTCTCTCATTGTTGAGGAGAGAAAGGCTCGTAGCGAGTCACTTGCCGAGCAAGTGGCAGAGCTGAGAGAACAGTCGGGTTCTACAGCAGTGCTTTTCACCATTTCTTTGTTCTGATAATAATTTAAAAAAAAAATGAATAAGCCAGGCTTGGTGGCGCATGCCTTTAATCCCAGCAAGTGGGAGGCAGAGGCAGGTGGATCTTTGAGGCCAGTCTGTCTGATCTACAGCCAGGGCTGCACAGAGAAACCTTGTCTTAAAAAAATTAATGATAATAATAATAATAATAATAATACACATAAAAAGTGAATCTGGAAATCCTTAGCACTCCGTATGTGATAGCACATGCCCTTAATCCCAGTATTTGACTAGCTGAAACTGAAGCACCACAGGTTGAGCCCAGCTTGGGCTACATAGTAAATTCAAGGCTAGCTGGAGCTACACAGTGTGACCCTGACACAGAGAAGTGAACAGAGTAAACTGGAACTGAGGAGGTAGCTCAGAGGTAGAGCACCTGCCTGGCTTGTTTGAGGCCCTAAGTTCCATCTCTAGCACGGGGCAGGGGGAGCAAATTGGAAAGTATGTATTTCCATTCAGTAGAACACTATAGAACCATTAAGACTGAGACCCAGGAGCTGGGGGGATGGCTCAGCAGTTAAGAGCACAGGCTGCTTTTCCAGAGGACCTGGGTTCCATTCTCAGCACCGACATGATGGCTCACAACTGTCTGTAACTCTAGTTCCAGGGGATCTGACAACCTTCTTCCAGACTCTACAGGTACTCCATACTTGTGGTCCACAAAATACACATGCAAACACATGACCCAAACACAATAGAACAACAATAACACAAAGAAAACCAACAGAGACTTCACAGCAGCAGAAAAGTATTTGTATTTTGCAGGTTTGAAACAAGCTTTAGAGATGAAGCCGTACTGGTCATGTATGTGTGGGATGCCAGTCATGTATGTGTGGGATGCCGGTCATGTATGTGTGGAATGTTGAGTGTCTCAACCTTGGAGAGCATCTGCCTTCCCTGTGCCTTGCAGACTTTATTAGAGTGTGGATTCATTGTTGCCCTAGTAGAAGTAACATGGTCTAGAGCAGAGTTTCAGCCCCTGTCTCAGCATGAGACATCTCTGGCTCCTGGGTCCTGGGTGGCTGTAGCCAAAGCCTCAGGCTGTTCCTGACCTCTTCCCCGTCTCTCCCCAGGATGCCGTCTGTGACTGTAGCGCCCAGTCGCTTGCCTCCTGCTTCATCAGGCCATCCCGCAATACCATCCGGCACTCTCCTTCCAAGTGCAGGCTGCACCCTTCAGAGTCAGGCTGGGGCGGGGAGGAGAGGGCAGCTCCCCAGTGAGTCACAGAGCAACCAAGCTCCTGCCTCAAGCAGCCCAGACCCTGGAGATGAGGCAAGGGGTCAAGTCCTCAGCCTCAGTCCATCCAGGAGGAACAGCGGCTGTGCCACTGCCAGAGAAGAGCTTTCACACTAAGGTAAAGCAAGGTGTCTTGCTGACTGCTGGGAAGTGACCTCTGATTTCCAGGGGAAGGCAGTGAGCGAGGAGAAAGACCAAACCTGGGTGACCAGGACTGGGCCTCAAAAGCACCTGAAGAGCTCAGCAAGTCAGCTCTGGATCCTAAAGGGGGCCTGGTACCACCTACACCACTTCTTAGAAGGATCCAGAAAAGGAGGCATTTCTAGCCAGGCTCCAAGAACAGGGCTGACAGAGATGCTCCCTACTGACCACATGTGGAGAAGAAGCCACTGAGAGGATTCCACTGCTTTGTGTAGTGCCCAGCTTGAGGATTTCAGAAGAGCTGGGCCTGGGTGTGACCGTCAGTTCTTGCTCCCTCCTCTCTGCCCTGCTGCTCTGGTTGCTAGGCCTTCCTGGAGCAGAGAAGGGGGACATGATAGAACAGAATTCAGGGCCAAGTACACTTGGAATCCTGGAGCCCTGGATCCCCCTGCCTGTGCCCCCATGTGGGGGGGGGGGGGCAGGTAGGAGTATGTCGGGTTCAGAGTAGGAGGTCCACAGAGCCGACTCCCTTGTCATAGGGGCATGAAGGCCCAAGTTTTGTAGGAGACTCCATGAGAACAGAAATGGGTAGCATCCATCTGACGAAGAGGTAAATGCCTACATGCCATGCCTTGATCCCTAGGGCCTCTTTCTTGATAGCAGGGTTAGGTGCCACAGTCCTGCAGCAGGCAGAGAGCAGAAATGCTCCCTGGGAGAGACTATTGGTTAGGTCAGACCAGAGAGCACCAAGAGGCCAAGGCACAGCCCAAGATAAGGGCCTACATTGTTTATTTGCCTAGATTGTTTATTTGAATTTTTCATACTATAAATATTTAAGGTCATTTACTTTATTTTAATAATTTAACTTACCCCCCTCTCCCCTCTTCAGAGCCTCTAAGGTAATTTATTAGTGGCATCCTTGCCCCTGGCGCAGCGTAGGGCTTGTGACACCATGGAGCCCCCCGTGTGTCTGAGGCAGCTCAGCACCAGGCTCAGGTCTTCAGGTTTGCCAGCTCGGCAGAGCTGGGGCTCTGCACCTTGTTCCTCCAATACCACTGGCCATTTAGTCTCAGAGCGCTACATTTTCCTCATCGCCCGGTACTTGGCCCAGCCTCTACAGGTCAGACTGTAAATGCTTCAGACGAACTGCAGGCCAGAGTGATGTCATCACTCCCCAGATATCCTCCACGATCCTTCTTATCCCTCCCTTCCCTCCACCACCTTTTCTCACGAGTCAAACACAGATGACTGGAGCTCTGTTCCGAGCACAGCGACTCTTCCACGTTCCCGAAGTAAGAACTCACAGGAAAACAGGATGGACTTGTAGAATGTTGTGTATTGCAGCTTTGCACATGGATCTGAGAGTGTCTACCAGCCTGCCAGCCTGTTCACCAGCCCTTCTCTTAGCCTTATAGCCACTCATGGCTCCTCAAGCCCAAGCTCTACTGCCTGTCCTTCCTACACCCCTAGAAGTCGCTCGAACCACACCAGTATAAGTCAGCTGCAGGATGGGGAGAGCTCACATGCCTCCCCTCGGTGCCAAGGAACCAACAGTTGTACACATGTGATGTGCCGCCCTCCTCTCCCTGGCTGGGGACCCAGACTCATCCAGGGATGGATTGGCTTTTGTGCAGAGGTCCCCTCGGAAAGGCAGAGAGCCAGCTGTATAGCTGGTTTGTTCCAGGACTAGGGAGATGCCTCTACACTCCCACCTACCTGTACCCAGGCTGTCTTTTTACAGACACTTGGGCCAGTTACCCAAAGCCCCTCCACCCCATTCCCTATGGGCAGTATATCAGGGTCAGTGCTTTCCAGCAGCTGTTGACTCATGCCCAGTAACTTGCGTGGGCATAGCCAGCAGGCCGGTGGACCATGGGCCAGCTCCCTGCAGGATGCAACTGCTCTCCTCTAAGAGGTCAGAGGCCCCTCTAAGGTCATTTCTAGCAGAGGGGACCACACCAGGCCACAAGCCACCAGAGGCCTTCTGCCACCTCCCAGAGCTGCTGAGAGCTTGGGAGGCTTGGAGAAAAGTCCCCATAGTCCTGAACTTCAGGGCTTAGGGGCCATTCAGCCTTACCATCGTCTCTGTATGGGTTGTGCATTTCCACTGTCTCAGCACCTGGCTCCTGTTGCCCCCCAACAGGTGTTGCAAGCTCCAGGTCTTGTTTTTCAGTCCCCGTTTCTAATTCTTGCTTGCCACTGTGCAAGGCCACTTGTCACTGTCCCTGTGGAAGCCTCTGGACATAGGGCTCTATGGGGTTGAAACTGTTACGTGTAAATATCGGTTTGGTTTGATCTTTAGCATTTTACTTGGTAACTGGTTCTGTTTTCTTTGGGGGTGGGGTGGAAGGGTTGGTTTGTAAATCTCTCTACTCTTTTGAAATGTAATTTCTAAGTTTGTTTGTTTCTTCAAATGCCTTTTATGTCTTGGTAACATTCCCAAAGCAGAAAACTGCCTGGCTTACATTGGGGCATGCCCCTTGAGGCCTGGGGTCATGGGAAGGAGCTCTGCCCTTCCTTCTAGCTTTGTTCTTTCTATTCACCTCTGCTTTTCTCCTGCTCCTCCTCTTCTTTCTTTCCTCTTCCTCCCCCTCCTCCTCTTTTTCTTCCTCCTCAAACCAATGTCCCAAGGAGCCTTGGGGTCCCGTCCTCTAAAAGAGGCTTGTGCCCACAGGGTTGACACAGCTTGGCTGGGGGCAGGAGGGTGAGTTAAGTTACATGATTGCAACTAAGTTATATCTCACCTCTTCCCAGGGCTAAACCAAATGAGACTGTCTTTAGGGCTCTTGACTGAACAAGGCATCAACATCCATTTCCCTTTGCCCTGGAGCCTTCCTCCCAGCCCTCCCCTCACCAAGGCTGGCCTCTAGAGATCTTGTTCTCTGGGAGCTCAGATTGGGCCCTGTCTCTTTGCTCTGCAGGGATATTCATCTACCAGCTGGCCTCCAGGTGACAAAACTGAGTACTCAAAAGACTTGATCTTCTAGGCACCACCATGCCACTCTGTGTACCTTTCATGGATACATTTGTCACTCAGCTTTTACCCAGACAATACCCAGACTCTTCCCCTTACCACCCACCCAGAATGGATCCAGCCTCAACTGCCCACTGCCTCCCTCTCCCTCCTCACTGTAGTAGCAAACATTCTTCCACCGTCCTCCCTGGAGCACTATACTGTTTAGGGGTCATATCACCCTCTCCCTATCTCTCCTTAGTCTCTCCAGGGCAACTCTTGAGGGGTAGTTTTAAAAGGACAGGGCTTAGTGCTCTCCACAAAGGAGAAAACAGAGTTTTTGCCCTGGTGCCCTGAACCAGAGAGTCTTCAACTTTATAGCTGGGTTCTTCCCTGTTTTCTATACAAACTCACTGGGACGCTGGCTAGATTCAAAGCATCCCAAACTCACCACTGCCAAACCCAAAGACAGGCTTTCAATTCTGGACCTTTATTCCAGAGGGTAGTCCAGGGACCTCCTGCACCCGAACCTCTGAGAGCAGGTTCATTCTGTAGGTTTCTAAGCCTTACCACAGCCTCTGGACAGAGATTCTATGGATTTAGCCCCTTGGAGATCCTTAAGCACCAGTGACCAGTGTTTACATTCACAGTACCAGCCATCCATAACTTGCATTTTGAGTCACTGTTCATAGTGACTGGTCCTGAACAAGAGCCCTGAGCACTGACTTGTGATTTGAGGGGTAAAGGTGTTTCAGCCAAACACTATTCCAAGGGTTTTCAAAGGACATCAAAACCAGCATTCCACCTTAAGTCATATGTTTCATAAAACAAAGCCAGAAAGGCTGGTGGCACAGGCCTTTAATCCTGGCTACTCAGGAGGCAGAAGCAGGAGGATCAAGTTCAAAGCTTGTTTGGGCTATGGAGTGAGTTCATGGTCAGCCTGAGGTGTCATCTCAAAGATTTTAGAAAGTGGTGAGTGACTCAGTGATGGATGCTTGCTTCACATGTGTGAGGCCCTGGGTTCTCTCCCTACTGTTGGAAAACAGACAAAGCTGGGAGACCAGAAGATGATATAACTAAGGATGTGTGTCTCAGCCATAGAGCACTTGCCCAGCATTGCCAAGAAAAAAAGAAAAAGGAAAACATTTATTTTCCCAGTCTCCCCGCTATAATCCCCATAACTACACAATTTAAATTATACCCCCTTCCTTCCCCTGATATTTGTTTGTCTGTTTTTGGTTTTAGACACTACCCCTGGCAGATCTGAAAATTGCTTTGTAGACCTTAAATTTGTGGTAATTTTCCTGCCTCTGCCTCCCAAGTTCGGCAATATCAGACATGCACCACCACACTCAGCCTTAAATTTCCTTCTCGAGTTTCCTAGAGGCCATGGTGAGAAGAGGAACATGTCAGGCCTTAATCACTTTCGTCAGCCAATCACGGTTGCTCTGAGAGACAAACTAATGTGGAACCTGAGGTCTCTTTAAAGACCCTGGAGCTGATGGGTGTAATACCAGGTTAACCCAAGATAAGACGTGTCTTCCGGAAGACAATTTACAAAATAATAAACTGCTACCCATGTGCATGGCCTTGGCCAAATCACAGGACTAGTCGATACCTCGGTTTCCCCAGCTATAAAGTGGTGGCTGTGGAGAACACCAAATACATCATGCCTGTTTGACTAAAAAAGCTGACGTTCTATATAAATCTGACTGAATCTGACCACACTCTTTATAGCCATCGAGCCCCCTCAGTGGTAGCATGTACCCCTTCCCTCTTTGGCCTTAAATAGAAGGGGACTGGAAGAGAATCTCACCAACCTGCTCACATGTTAAAATGCTACTGTAGTCCTTTTGTGTGTGTATGTGCATGCATCTGCACGTGCTGGGGGTGAGACTCCGAGCCTAGTCAGGTGAGGCACGCATCTTACCCATGAGTTATGTCTCCAGCATCAAAGAGGCTTTAAAAAATGAATTTACCTTGAGACAGGATCTATTGTATCATCAGTTGGCCTCCAACTCACTATGTAACCAAGGATGGGCTTGAACTCTTGCTGCCTTTCTGCCTCATCACCAGTGACATTTGCCACTGCCCTGGCCTTAAGAGTCCTTTAAATTCATTCTCAAGATTGTGTTAACCACCACTATCTCCAGAACTTCTTCTTGGTCCCAAACTGCAATACCACACCCCCATAGTAATTACTAACCCCTACACAGTAACTCCCACCCCTGCCCCAGGCCGGATGACCTCTGGTCTCCTTTCTCTCTTCTTCACTGGCCTGTTTTAGGTACTCATGTAGGTAGAACCCAGTATTTATCATTTGTATCTCACCCCTTACATATGGAGAAGGGCATGCTTGCCCAAGGCATAGCTCCTGACTCTCCGATTCTATACGTAGTCAATGAAGCATGCTCCGGGGGTGTGGTTGGATCCTCATCTTAGTTGGGGTTCACTTCCTGCCTCACACCCCTCCACTCCTCCTCTATCATTAGAATCTCCCTCCTGTCACTATGTTCTAAGTGGTTCCTGCCACCAGACGAAGTGGCCCTAGCCTAGGGCCAGATTTTCTCCTCTGGGGCCCTAGGCTCTCTAGAGTACTAGCCCTCAGCCTCCTGTGTCCTCTGGTGTACTGTTCCCTCCTGTGGATTTGTGTGTGATCCTGGCAGTCTCCTTCCTGTCCCAACAAACTCACATGCCCACCCCATTGGGGAAGTGCCGTGTCTTGTCTTCCAACTCCAATGTTTGCTCTGACATCTGGAATTATCCTGTCTTGTGTTTATTTTGTATTTTCTCTCACTAAGGGCGTCTGCTTTTTCCCTGGATAATGGTACTCCATCTCTTCCAGTCCTCCTCATCAGACTCATCCCACTCTCTGCCTCCTGTCTTTCTTGTCCTCAGTCTCCCAATAGCATGACCTTCCACTGGGAGGATGTGTGGTGGACACGGACTTGCTCTTCACCTTTGGGTCTTCTCTGCCCAGCTCACTCTTGGTAGCCTTGGTAAAGGGGACGCTTGACCTCTCCTTCTTTGGTTTTGTGCCTGTCTGTTCATCCCATCAGTTCTCCCCTGCAAATCAGCTCCTCTTGGCAGAACCTAATCCCCTGAACCAACGGCATCTGCAGTTTGCAGAATCACAGATCCATGAAAGGGGACCAAGGATGTGGTCCTGGGCCACAGTCCCTGCTCTACCTGACCACTCTCCTTCCTCACCCTCCTGGGACCCTTCTCTTCCCTCTGCCTACTCCATTGACCTGGCCTCCCTTTCCTGCCCTTCACTAACTCCCTGGACCCTAAAGGGAGAGGCTTTGCTTTTCTCTGAATATTGTGGAAGGACTGAGGCAGTTGAGTCCAGCTTCCTTGTCGTGCCACATGCAGCCAGCCACCTGTGCCACTTCTATGATGAGAGACCTTAGGTCTGGAAACCTATCCGAAGTTTGAGCCTCCCAGTTTTATGGTCCTCTTAGGAGCACTATGATAACTGTATGGGCTTCATATCCTTTGTGTTTGGGGGCTCCATAGCCTCCCCTGCATCCACTGGGTTCTGCCTGACAACCCTTGTTCCTCCCTTGGCTCAACTATTGATCTCTGTGCCTTAGTTTACTTCTCCACACAGCAGGGCTCACCCACCACATCATTCCTAGCATCTATCCAGACCTTTTGGTGCCTCTACAGCTGGACTTTGCCAACGTGGCTTGTCTTAGGAATACCAGGTTGCCATGGCAGCTGGGGCACCACTGATAACTACTCCTAGTTGAAACATCACCAGGAAACAGCTCAACATCCTCCACTAAGTTGGATTTTCAGGAAAGCTGCATAAGTGATCACGGCAGGCAAGGGGGAGAGTCCCTGGAGGCAGGAGGCAAGAAGGACCCTTTTCATTTATCCACTGGGATCCTCACCATTGCCAGAGGGCCTCTGTACAAAGGGAAAGAAGCCCAAGGCTGCGAGAAGAAAATCCCGTGCCTGCTCACCTCACACTCCCATGCTGCACCTCTCCTCACCCTCCCGGTTCCAGGGAGACCATGTAGACTGTGCCAAAAATCAGTTCCAATGCCCAGCACCTAGGGAAGAGCTAGAGACTGCCTCTCCTCTCCATCCTGGCTCCCCACCTCAACCTGGCCAATACTGTGAAGCCCCTTCCTGCTCAGCCTGGTTTCCTGATGAGGGTCCTGCAGTCGTGGGCCATGTGGGACCCCTCAGGAGGGAAGGGACCAAGGGCATCCTTGGGCCAACTGTCCACCTCTGTCTTCTACTGTTCTGTCCTCCTCTCCCTTCCACTACCCACCTCCGCCTTTCTGTCTTTAAAAGCTCCTTCCCAGGACAAATGGGGTGGTAGGACAGCATCTGTCCACCAGCTGTCCTTGCCCTGTGTCTTATTTCAGACATGAGAACTGTACAGTGTAAACTTACAAAGTGTTTTTAATGGTTGTAGATTGGAAATAAAGTATGTCATATAAACAGTAGCCTGCTCTCTGCTTTTCCCTAGAGAGGCTGGTGGGGAGGGGGAGAGCCAATTTGAATGCTAACACCATTCCACCAGGAGTTTCTTAGGAGGAGGGGAAAACTAACCAGCTGGCTAGTTTGGAGTCACCTAGATGGGGTAGGGGGCGGGGTTTCGGGCATCTTGTGCTGGTAACTCAGTGTCTCTCAGGAAGTGTGTCACCACTACTGAGGAAAAAATGTACCACATTCAAAAAGGAGAAAAATAGGCTTTTCCATAACAAGAAAAATGAATTCGAGTATGGAATTAACACCCCAAATATCTCCTACCACGGTTGTGGATTGAGGATTTGGGAGCTAGGCATTCTACTTCAGTGTCTGAAGGAAAAGCTTTGGTCACTGGGGTTATATTGAACACTGTTTATTGTATGTAAGGGACACAGTAAAGAAGCTGCCATCGTGGCAACCTCTCCATAAGATGGTTAAGGTTTTTATTGTAAATATAAGACTGGGGCCGGGCAGTGGTGGCACACGCCTTTAATCCCAGCACTTGGAGGCAGAGGCAGGTGGATTTCTGAGTTCGAGGCCAGCCTGGTCTGCAAGTGAGTTCCAGGACAGCCAGGAGTACACAGAGAAACCCTGTCTCGAAAAACCAAAATTACCAGCACTTGGGAGGCAGAGGCAGGCAGATTTCTGAGTTCTGAGGCCAGCCTGGTCTACAGAGTCAGTTCCAGGACAGCCAGAGCTACACAGAGAAACCCTGTCTCAAAAAATCACACACACACACACACACACAAAAACCCACAAAAAAAAAAAAAAAAAAAAACACCTCTTTCAGATAGCTGTTGAAACTATTAGGCCAGAATGGCAGAGTAGAAACTTCTGGAATATACGTTTCTACCTTTTACCATAAAACTTGCAAGGGACCTCAATTACATCAGAGGAATGGCCAAAGTTATCAAAATTATGCTTCAGCCAAGCATCTTCTGCTTCTTTGGGGGATTTTTTTTTTCTGTCTTTTGTTTGAGACAGGGTCTCTCTATGTATCCTTGGCTGGCCTGGAGCTTTCTATGTAGTCTAGGCTGGCCTCAAAGGCACAGAGATCCCCCTGTCTCTGTCTTCCCAGTACTGGGATTAAAAGTATGGACCACCACAACTGCCCCTTTGGAATCTTTCGTACGACTCTCAATTCACAAGGTTCAGATCTGAAAGGAATCACTTCATTGATGCCTGGGAGCATTCTGATGCCTCTATTCCTTGTCCTGAAGAAGATCCTCCCAGGCACGGGACAGTGGAGCAGGCATGGGTTGGCCTCCTGGGAGCACTGAACATCTAGGGTTAACATAGAAGGGTGGAAGGAGAAAGGAAAGGCTTTCCAGGCAAAAAGCATGCCCGAACAAAGGAGCAGAGGCAAGAATTGGCATGGGGTGGTGGCAGTAGGGTTGGCCTGTGTTAAGGCTGGCAAAGGATGTGCTTGAACTTTGCTGGGTACTTAAGGGCCCATGGGAGGGGCCCATGGAGCAGGTGTAGGTAAGCAAGGGACAAACTGAGCTCAGAGCTCCAGTTCTCCCTGGAGAAAGTCACTGTCTACACTTTTGGAGTCAGAGATAGAGGGGGAGCCATGGCTGCAACAGAAGTACACCAGATTCTTGACTTTCATAGGTAGGACTACGGCGGGAAAAGTCAACAAACTGGGGTTTAGGAGAGGGTAATGCCCCGGTGTAGGTGTAGCTGTAGAGGTGGATGATCCGCATCTGGGCGAAAATACTAGAACAAGGTGGGCTAGGGCGAGAACGTTGAACGCCGAGTACGCATGCGCACCGCGGTGGCAAGGGTTGTGCTTGCGAGCGCGGAAGCTCCGGGCTGCGCGTGCGCAGTTATTCGGCGGGAGTTTCGGAAGTAGCTGCGGCGGCGCGGAACCACGAACCGAACCAACGCGGAAGAGGACCCTCTGCGGTGACGCCGAGTCTGCAGAGGTGACCTTGGGTTTACTCTTTCAGGAACGGGGGGAGGGGAGCTGGGCTGGACGGGCGTCACTCTGGGGTTCGGAAGTCGCAGACATCTCCCCGGACGTGGTTCCCTCTCCCCTGACCCGCCTCTCTGCCCGGCCCACCCGCCGCTCCCAGCTACAGGGCCCCGGGGCTCGGAGACTTTCTCCTGACAGGAACAGGACGCCTGAAGGAAGGCCACTCCTCTCTCCCGGGCAGTGCTGGCATCCCTGATAGTGGGCACGGACAGGGCAGAGGGCTGGGGTGGCAGCCCGGGTTGCATTGCTATGCTCCGGGCTGGCTGCCTACGGAACCTGGCCCTCCTGATAGAGTATCTTACTCAGAGTTGTGGAACGTGTTGAATGGGATAATGACGTAAGAAGGTAGTTACGTATACAGGTTCGTAAGTGCTTAAATGTCTGTTATCCAAGCTTGGGTCTGTGATCAGCCAAAAGGATTATGGTGATTTAGATCCCTGAAGGACCCTTCTTTGTCTTTTCAATATGGTCCCTCAGCAAGAAGTTTTTCTTTACCAAGCATCCTCCACATTCAGAAGTCTTTTGGGAGGGAGAGTTACATGCAAGATGGAGGGATGCCCGGCATTGCCTCTCTCCGTCTGCTGTCTGTGACAGGTGCTGGGAATTGGGATGTGGTGCAGTCTACAGCCGGTTCTGTAGAGAAAAGATGCCTGGCCACGAAATCTGCCAAAGAGAAGTGACTTCGTATTTAAGCAGTGTTATGAAGGATGAATCTGCTTTATGGGTAGAAGGACAGATGTGGGCAGAGATTAAAAAGTAGGATTTCCAGGAATGGCAGAATGAAGAGATGATGTGGGGTTGTTTTGTTTGTTTTCTAGAAAGATCCTAATACCTTCCATGGAACTGGGGGCTAAGATAGGTTCTGTGTACTGAGTTCTTGAAGACAGCAGTCAGTGATAATAACCTTGCTGCTGAGGGTCTTGGAGGAGGCAAGTGAGGGCATTTGAAGCACAAGACCCATTATGGGATAGTGAAGCCCCTGTGAGACTGGAGCTGGAATGTGAAGAACAGATCACCTCATTTTCCTGTTTTCCTGTTTTCATCCAGGATGACTTCAGTGACCAGATCAGAAGGTGAGTTTTACAGTGAAATTCAGTGCCTCTTGCTTTGGGTTCAGGCTCCTGAACTATCACAGAATCCTCCTTAGCTCCTGGTGGATTTGGAATCACACATGTGTGGATTTGCAAAAAGGCCTTCTCTGTGTTCTCGTCACCAGGGAAATAATAGGTTTCCCTCCTTCCTCCTTCCTTTCTGCCTAGGCTCCTAGGAAGCTGGTACTCCAACTGTTTGCCATCTTGTGAGTGTGTGCATTTTCTGTTGTCACCCTTTGCTCAGATACTTACTGAGGTTTGTATCTGAGGTAGGCTTGATTTTATATTTTGACTTTTCTATAACAAATGCCAGACCAGGAACCAATGATGTCAGAGACTCAGGATCATCAATTGCAACCAAGTCTCAAGCCTTTGGAAGCATTGCCTCAGTCCTCTGCCTACCAGGAAATGATGACGCAAGGCATTTCAAAAGAAAAAAACCACCTTGGCTCAAGTCCTGGAGAGGGGGAAGGTTGTGGTGCTGACCACCAGGAGGCACCTCAGTTGAGGTCCTTTCATTTGTCCCCTCAAGAACAGTCTGTCCGTCATCAAGACAGAAGGCAGTCCTGGAGACGATCGAGCATGAAAGGAATAAACCGGCGGAAGTCATTGGCTCCCTTTCACCCGGGCATGACAGGTGGGGTGCTGTGTACATAAAGCAGTGGATGTCCAGCCCATCTAAGAGGCAGCAAGACAGGAATGTCAGAAAGTGTGGCAGGTAGACAGGACTTGGCTACGTCTTAGCTATGCAGCTTTGAACACATCACTCTCTTGTGCCTCAGTTTCCATACTTATAAAATGGGGATAACTCCGTGAACACATTCTTGTTTATAAATCCTGATGGCACAGTTAGTGAGTATTTAGTATTAATTGCTGTTTACATATTAGCTGCCATGAACAGAAACCCTGGTTGCTAATTATTTAACATGTCATCCTGTCTAGGGTGCTAGGGATTTGAGTTTCTTCTGTGTGTAATACCCTAGGATGGGACAGAAGGCCAATGGGTTGATAACCTGTTTGATTCTAGCCTCTTTAACTAGAAATGGCTCAGAAGGAAGATGCACATAAAAATACATTGAATGAGGATAGATGCGTAGTTCAGTGGTGAGGGACACATCTGTTGTGCCCAAGGCCCCGCACTCAGTCCCCAGAACTAAAAAAAGAAAGAAAAAGTAAAATGGTTTTTGGGGATGCCATATTTGAATGTAATTTGTGACTTTTGTCTAAATTTATAATCACTTGACATGTCAATATCAAAATACAGGACATTAGCCGGGCAGTGGTGGTGCACGCCTTTAATCCCAGCACTTGGGAGGCAGAGACAGGCAAATTTCTGAGTTCAAGGCCAGCCTGGTCTACAGAGTGAGTTCCAGGACAGCCAGGGTTACACAGAGAAATCCTGTCTCGAAAAACAAAACAAAACAAAACAAACAAAAAAAAATACAGGATATTAATGCAGAAAGTCAGTAAACTGGGGAAATAAGCCTCAGTACACGCGCCCGTGACAGCTAGCAGACCCTCAAGCGTTACAGCCATTGGGATTTCTTTTAACATATCACTCACTGTCCTTTAAAGTGGCTGCATGTCTGGAAGGGATCTGAGTTAAAATAGCCAAGCCCAAAAACTGCTGCCATAGTTTGGTGTGCGTTACTGCCCAGCTGTGCCAGAGAGTGCATACTTGTCCGTGACTAGCCCTACCTTCTTTCCCATTCCAGAGCATCAGTTAGTTTCTATAACGTGGATTCATCCATGTAATAAGAGGAATACTTTTTCTAGTTATCCCTGGCTACCTACCAGGCTTCCTTGCTTGTGGCCAGAAAGACCTTCAGCTGAAGGGCAAGAATTCTTAAAGCCAACTCCCCACTGTATGATAATTGTTTTTAAGTGGATGTCATTGAGAAAAGAACACGTACATCTTACAGTTGTGTGGGTCAGTAATGTGATTGTGTAAAGCACCACCCAGTGCACTCTCAGGACCTGTTATACAACCTTGAGCAAGGAGTCTAACCAGCCTGTGTACCACAGTGTTACCATCTGTTAGCAAAATAGAAGCGATGCCAGGCGTGGCCATTCTTGCCTGTGATCTCAGCACTTTGGAGTCCGATGCAGGAGGATTGTCAGCCTGGGCTATATTTCAAGGCTGTTTCAAAAAAAAGCCCAAATAAATAAAAGATATTTGCCTTAAATTTTTCGTGAGATGAGCATAGCAGGAAAGAAAAATGTCTATTATACAGCAGGTGTTCAGCTGGTGCTGGCTTTTAATATTAGCTCACCATAGGCGTGCTACAAATCCTGCTGGCACTTGTGTTTGAAGTATGGCTTCTTCAGCCTGTCTTCAGACAGTCCACTCTCCTTAGTTGATAGAGTTTCTTCATTTGTAAAGTGGCGCTTATATTGTTTATAAGAAATGATTTTTACTTTTCAGTGCTGAGGGTAAGATTCAGTCCACATACAATCAAGGCAAGGTTTCAACCCCTGAGCAACAGCCCCACCCAGAAGATAGCTCTTCCGGATTATGTACTAAAGCACACTGCAGTGCCTGTTATACAAATGCCTTCTAAGAAAAGGTTTCTCTGTGTAGCCCTGTCCTAGAACTCGATTTATAGACCAGGCTGGCCTTGAAATCACAGAGATCCACCTACCTCTGCCTGCCAAATGCTGGGATTAAAGGGATTTGCCACCACCATTAGCCTAAATTATTTTTATCTACCTTGTTTTTGCTTTTTAATTGAGCAATAGGTTTCATTATGATATTGTCAACTACTTTGTTAAATAAAATTTTAATGTAATACATGAAAAGATTCTATTAACACTTGAGAATTTGGCTGCATGAAAGTGTGAACCTCATTCCTCGGTGAGCCTGGAAAAATTAGAATTTTGTTCTTACTCAGAAGGCCTTAAGCTGGGTTACATGGCAAGGGAGGGGGTTTTCAATTTTGTTGTTTTGTTGACTAAGTTTGATGCTCACTAAATGTGTTGTTCTATGTCAGAGCTCAGCAGGTCAATCAGCGTGAAGTTAGCACAAAGCCAGCGGCTTGGCGCCCTCCTGCTCTCCAGCTTCCAGGTAAGATTTTCATTTGGTGTTATCTGTAATTGTCACAACTTCAGAGAGATGTCAGTATCAGTGATAAACCCGGAAAAGATGCTTTTCCATGTGGGGATTGATTTAAAAGCCAGTTTCTCTCCTAGGCAGCTGAGTGGTCTTTGCACTGAGCTCTGCTGCTGCTAACGGAGCAGCTGAGAGGTTTCCCAGTATGGATGGTTTCCTCAGTGGCAGCAAGTGGTGGGAATCTAGAGTCGAGAGGTCAGAATCTGTCACTGTAGACATTTCAAGGCTGCCTACAAGGTAGACCGGTGTCAGAAGCATATGTTTGTCTTGTTTTTTTAAGTTGTGTTTTATGGCATTGGTGCTTTTAACTGTTTAGATGAGCAAGTAATTTGTGTGAAGTAAATGACCATTGTTTTCCCTGACTTAAAAATCAAAACGTAAGTCAGGTGTCATAGTGCATGCCTTACAGGTGGATCTCTGAGTTCAAGGACAGCCTGGGCTACACAGAGAAACCTTGTCTCTAAGAAACAAATAAACAAAAATGTATATCATGTGTGTATATAATATATATGTGTGTGTGTGTGTATATATATA
>NW_021605096.1:0-46785 GCF_004785775.1 Grammomys surdaster | reverse complement strand
TATATATATATATATATATATATATATATATATATAACATATATACACATTTGTATATACATTGATATATATGTGTGTGTGTGTGTGTGTGTATACATATAGGGTTTTTTTCGAGACAGGGTTTCTCTGTGTAGCCCTGGCTGTCCTGGAACTCACTCGGTAGACCAGGCTGGCCTCGAACTCAGAAATCCGCCTGCCTCTGCCTCCCAAGTGCTGGGATTAAAGGCGTGCGCCACCACCGCCCGGCATAAATATATTTCTTAAATATAGAGTGAACAAGAGAATTTTTCCTTATATACTTATCTATATGAAAAGTGTTGGATGGAAAAGTTAGGCTCTGTAGTTTTATTATAAAGTTTATGGTAACATGAAGCCACAAACAGCTAACTTGGGAAACTTTGGTTGTACTAAAAGTGCTTTTTTTTTTCCTTTTTTTTAAAGTTCTCTGTTGAAAAACTTGAACCTTTCTTAAAGAGCACTAAGGACTTCAGCCTTGAAGATTTCAGAGCAAAAGGTGAGTTGCTCAGCCAGACAGGCCTCTGGCCTTCCCTCCTTCCCTGGAGCCAGCCACTGTTTTCAGTGTCCTCTTTAAAAGCAGGTCCCCTGCCTGCTTAGCAATTGCTCTCTATTACGGCACTCCTCCTCACTGTTAGAGCCTGGCTTCTGCGACACTGTCCTTTCAGTGATAGCATTGGGATTTTGGGGAAAAGTGAAATTATATGGCTATCTATGTTTAGCTGCTTTTTCATGAGTATAGAAATACTTATAAAGTTGCCTCCCATTTAGCTCTCTACCCAAAGAAAAGGATAGTTTTCTTTTGTATTTTTGTTGTTGCCCCCTTCCCCAACACACACATACAGTTACTTTTCTATTACTCTGATAAAACATCATGACTACGGCAACTTATAAAAGAAAGTATTTACTTGGGCTCACAGTGTCAGGGAACTAGAGTGCACAATGGCAGAGCAGAGGCATGGTGGCAGAAATAGCTGAGCGTGCACATCTTGATCTGCAGTAGGGGGCAGAGAGTAATAGAACAAGTCTTTTGAAAGCTCAAAACCCACACTTATAGACACACCTCCTTCAACAAGACCACAGCCCCCCAATCCTTCCAAAAAGGTTCCACCAGCTGGGATGAAGTATTCAAACCTAGGAGTCCATGGGCCATTACTAACTAATTCATCATAACCACCCCTGGTGCTGGGTACCAAACCCAGGCCTTGAACTTGCTAAGAAAGTTCTCAGCCATGGAGCTAAACTTCCAACCCCAAAATAAAGTCTTTGCATACTTACTTGGCTGTTTTGTGTGAATGAGGGTAGGGGACCCTAGACTAGGAAACCCGTTAACATCTTTGTCATCTGCTTGTTGTGAACATTTGTGGCCTTTCTATTTCATGACATAAATTTATCTTCTCTAGCATCTTCTCTCTCTGAAGAATTGAAACATTTTACAGACAGGCTGGGAAATGATGGAACACTACAAAAATGTTTTGTTGAAGATTCAAAAGAGTAAGCACAGTTCCCCTTCTGTCCTTAATTATAACTGAGTTAAAACTTGATTATAATTAGACTATTGCTTGCAGAAGTCTATCCAGCACCTATGTTCTACCACACTCTGTAATTATTTATTTTTGCTTTCTTGAGATAGGGTCTCTGTAGTCTAGACTGGCCCCAACCTTTTGGTGATTACCTTCTATATCTACCTCCCATGTGTTGGGATTAGAGGGATGAGCTGCCATGTTTAGCTTGTACCAGGCTCTTCTAGATGATAAGGAAGGGGATACCGTGATAAGTAAGTCAAGTCTCCTTTGTCATATATGTATTAGAGGAGATAACCCAGAACATTCAGTCTCAGCTCGTGATAATCCAGGAAGTCAGCAGGTAGGGTAGTGACGGAGGGAAGAGGCAACTTAGCTAGAGTGTAGAGAGAAGACCCTAGTGGTTGCACTTTAGGACTGGAACACAAAAGACCTGGGTAGTGCAAAGTGAGTGACAGCTGTGGACAGATCGAGGACCATTCCTTAGCTCTCAGATTGCCATGCAGAGGGCAGCTTATATTCTAATACTCTCTGCAAGCAAGGGTATCAGCAGAATGGGCTGGCAAGATGGCTCAGTGGGGAAAGGTAAGCGTTCTTACTGCACAAGCTGATGGCCTCATTCTTTTCTACACCTCCCTTGGCTTAAGGAAGTGAATTCATTGTTGAAAGTTGTCGTCTTGCTTCTACATATACTGTATCACGTACACTAGTGTATTATACACACTAATAATGATAAATAGAGTTTATGTTAGTAGGGTATTGTCCCCTTGGTAGTCCTTCAAGGGTGGGGCTGCCGTCACAACTTCTAACTCCACCCTGGAATGAATCTGCACTTGATCTGAATTTGGAATTCATGCAAGGTCTCCCCTTTCACAAGAGTGACATTTCTAATCAGACATGAAATATTTTAGCCCAACAAAATCTCTTTATGTATTTAAGCTTGGGCTGCTGGATCTCTGCTAGAGATACTATGCACATGCCTTGGTAGACAAACAAGAATTACACCACTGCTCCTCCGTCTTTACCACGTGGGAAGCCACGTATGTCTCCCGTAGTTTGGCAGTTTCAGTCTTCTTCTTCTTTCTTTCCCGTTAGAGCTAACCATCTCATTCAGCTGCACTGTGAGAGGCTGCGGGACTGTGAGGAGCCGGCTTGCCTTTGATTCTGCTTGCAGTAGTCGTGGACTTTTAAAGCTAGGGAGAAAAAGTAAAGAGCTATTTTTAGAAAGATTAATCTCCATGATATGAATGGGAATTGATGAGAAAAACAGATTTAAAAACTACTTAGCTATTATGAGTGCAGAGTAGATATTGTGTCTCCCCTTCCCCAAGAACATTTTTTGAACAATAAAAAACTGTGACTATATTTTAGTGCTACTAAAATTGTGTAACTCATTAAAAGCAAATGTTTGATGGAGGATTCATGTTAATCTCATAATATCATCTGTATTCCAGAAAAGCACCAGATTTTTCACTGGAAGCATCAGTAGCTGAGGTGAAAGAATATATAACAAAGTAAGTGAAAGGACTGAGCCGTCCTTGGGAAAACTGAACTCTGTTCTCCTTCCAGGAAATTACTGAACCTGGAGAGCATGCCTGGTGCACATGGTGGGCAGCACTTATGTCTGCGTTAGGAGTGGCACGGCTTATGACCAGCCCTGATGGACAGTTTGATAGGATGGAGTCTAGGAAATTAGGGCGTTAATTTGATTTTAACAGCTTGTGTATTACTTGATTAAATTAATATCCTCTGAGTCAGTTGAGCTTTCTAATCCTTTAACGACCTTTTAATGCATTTTATAGCCAGATTATATGCCTAAAGTACTTACTGTTGCCCTGAGTGATTACAAATGTGACCAAAGTTAACTGAATTTCCCTTCTCCAATTACACAGGTTTTCTTTAGAGCGCCAGGCCTGGGATCGGCTCTTATTGCAGTACCAGAATGAGGTGCCACCTGAAGTGATGCCCAGGTTAGACCTGGGAACTGGAACGGAACCTCTGTCTTTTTACCTTGTGTAGTTATTTGAGTTTCTTTCAAATCCATTGTACAAATTGAGTGTTGAGTCTGTTCTCATACTTCAGTCAATGTAACGTGTCTGTGTTCTTGGTGGAAAGGAAGGGACAAAATGGAAGACTGAGTACCACTGTCCTTAGACCCAGAACAGAACTGCTTCTAGGTTGTGCTTTTGGTCACCACTCAGAATCCTCATAACTGGCACATAACCATCTTGCACCTATTCACTGGCTACTGTGCCAACAATGGTTTTCAAGAGACTTTAGTGAGCACACGGTCTTTGAGCTGTAGATAGAAGAGCCCCTTGGTTAAGGCCTTAGTGAAAACAGACAGCCATGAAGGAAGTAGCACGGGCGGTATAAGGTGTGAGAGGCCATTTTTAGTAATTAAGTCAGACGAAGGTGGGAAAGCACTAGATTTTGGTTTATTTAGCTTCTGAACTAGTTTTATTGATTTAAAATATGATCTCCCAAGGCAGCCATGGGTAGTCTCAGCTCTCCAGATGTGCCGAGTAGCACCACAAACCTTTCAGCTGGCATTTGAAAGCTTCTTCTCAATTAAATCTCAACTGCAAAACAATTATAAAATATTAGGTGAGGGGGCTGGAGAGATGGCTCAGTGGTTAAGAGCACTGGCTGATCTTACAGAGATCCTGAGTTCAATTCCCAGCAACCACACAGTGGCTCACAACCATCTAAAATGGGATCCGATGCCACCTCCTAGGATGTCTGAAAACAGCTCCAATGTACTCATAGCCATAAAATAAATACATTTTTTAAAAAGTGTCAGATGAAACCCTAATTACAGAAGTGATGTAAAGAGGCTTAGAGGAACATGATTTTTGAGGGGGACAGGGTTTCCCTCTTAAGGGCTCTCTTATGTTGTTTCCAGGGAATTACTGTAAGTTCCAGAAAAAGTCTTTTATTTTTGTTTTGTTTTTAGAGAATCAACTGAAACCAAACTCACCGAAGTCAAGGTGGATCCTGCAACGTACCTCAGGTCTTCCCAGAAGGAAGTTCTTAACACGAAGCCTGACTACCAGAGAATAGTACAGGATCAGAACCAAGTGTTCGCCTGTATGGAGTTAGTGGTGAGTTGCTTCAGGCTTCTTAGGTTGGTTACCTCACTTTTTAGACTCGTTATCTTTTTTAGCATTATGGCGTTGTGAGAAGACCAGCAGTGACTTACAAGAAGGAATGGATTATCTTGGTTGTTAGTTTTAGTCCATGGTTGCTTAACCCTGCTGATTTGTACCTGTGGCCATGCGGTAGATTGTGATGGGAATATGTGACAGAGGACATTACTCCTCTCATGATGATGGGTAAGACAGAGGGAAGGAGTGATGGTCAGGTCCTAATAGCCACTTCAAGGCCAGACTCAGATAAACCTAACCACCTTCTGAAGGTCCCATCGCCTCATGGTGGTAACACTTGAGTAGCAAGTGTAACTCTCGGGGTACTCCAAATGCAATGTAACGCATAAGCTTTTGAGGTTAAAGAGGATATCAATCTTGGGAAAACCAGAAACATTTTAAAGTAAATTATGATGTTATATACTAAAACACAGAAGTAGGGAATATAGGAGGAGCAGGGCTGCTACTTTACATACAGCGACTGGTAGCTCCTTTGTCCTTAGACTCAAACAAAACCTAGAGGGCCTGGCATCTATGGTTAGAGGTTTGGGGGGTCAGTCTCCTGGGGCATAGAGTAGGGTGGAGACATGTGGGTGTGTTTCAGTGGTGCCAGGAGAGAATGTCTGGCATAAGCACTTCAGGCTGAAAAAGCAGGGTGTAAAGGCCTAAAGCAGGAAGGACCCAGTTTGGCCATGTGAGGAGTCAGAGAATCCCTGCAGCTAACACTGACTTGTCCTCTGCAGATGGATGAGCTACAAGGATCCGTGAAGCAGCTGCAAGCCTTCATGGATGAAAGTACTCAGTACCTCCAGAAGGTGTCAGTACAGCTCAGTAAGTGCATCCATCGAGGGGACCAAGCTAAGGGTCGGCTCTGTCTGATCCCCTTTGGGATACAAACTGCCTTTCCAGGCATAAGGTCCTTAGACTGGGTTTACTTCCCATAGAAGGTTGAATGTTGATAGGAATTGCCTCCAGGTAAATTTTATAGTTGCACTCCTTGAAGATACCTAGTGTTTTTTGACAGCTTTAGTTTTCAAGGATACATGAAGTAAAACTGCAGATGCTTGCCATAGTTTTTCCCAGCTTCCTCCAGCCATTGTCTTATTTGTCACAGCATACTGGCTTTCCTGCTAGACTGCCATCTCCTTGAGGACAAAGACCTCATGTGTCATTTACTACCCTTCACTGTCTGGCACACTGTCCAATACATTTTGTGTGAATTTAATTGAAATGTATCTTTTGGCTCCTTTCCTCTGCAGAGAAGAGAAGAATGGAACAATTAGATTCTTCACCTGCTCGAAAACTGCTCAAGCTCCCCCCACAGAGCTCATCTCCCACCCAGTGATCAGGATCCTGTTAGGGATCTTACCTCACAGCAGACAGCTGGAAAGTCCCAGCACTACAGCACTTCCCTGTTTCTGAGGGACAGCATGGATGTAACCAGAAGAGTGTGTTAAGGACACTTTTTATAGGAATGTGCAAGATGCTTAAAATGACCTTCAGAACCAGTCTCTCCTTGCTCTAAATATCCTCTTGGCCAGTGCTTTTCATCCCATAAAACAATCCAAAGACATCTAGAACTAACCTTAAGGAAATGTTTTAGGGGCCAAGGTGGGTTGTCGTCATAAAAGACTGACGCTAAAGTGTGGAACTGAAGGTGGATTCTAGGATGTTGTCACATAACAGGTGTGTGTGGACACTTTAAAGAATGTCCATTTTCTGAAGTGTCCTAATGTCTGTAGAGTGCTTTAGTTTTTAATATTGAATTGACTTCCTAAAATCTAAATTCATGACAAGAAAGGGCTGAGATGATTTTTTTCCCTTTGGGAATTTGCCCTGCCTCCCTAAGAATTGAACCCCAGGCTTTGTGAGTGCTAGGGAGGCACTCAGGAAGCTTTAGTCTTGAGGTTTTGGTTTTTAAGTTTTAGTTACTGAATGGCACCTGAAACAGAATAGCCCTATGAGCTATATTTTAAAAACTGTGTGTTGTCATTTCCTATGGCTGAGAGACAGTTACTTAACCTCTGATCTGGAGCATTAGAAGGATGTTAGAATCTATGTTGTAAGGACACCATAAGGATCTGTGCTATGAGTAAAAGCCTGGAACAGTGTTACAGTTTGATGTTGAAGACTGAAAAATGAGTAGACGGTAGTTAATGAGGCGAGAAAGCTACTCTCTAGTATGGAATACCACTGGAGAACTCAAGCAGATACATATAAAGTCTGGATTAGAAATAAACTTAAAAGGTATGCCTAGTTGTTGGAGATGGTTTTGTACACTATGTGTCCATGTGTCTCTGCCCTTCCTTACCTTCCTAAAGCACCTTCTGATTGGTTAAAATAAAAAGCCTGTGGCTTATAGCAAAAAGCAGGATGGTAAAGTGGGACACCCAGAAGGAGTCAAGCACAGGAGATTTGCCACCCAAAGTGTGATGTATGAAACTGAGGAGAGGTAACCAGCCATTTGGCAGACGTAGAATAGTATAAATGGGCTAATATAAGTTAAGAGCTAGCTGGGGACCTAGCCTAAGCTAAGGCCAAAAGTATTATAAACATAGATTCTTCAGGAAAACATCAAGTGGTGGATGATGCCAGTGTAGATGGAAGACCCAGGGGTGGATTAGGAGGGTGCAGAGGCTTCTGTAGAGGATACAGCAGTGGTCGTGGTCTAGGCCTCGAGGGTCGTGGAGGTAAAGTTGAAGACAAGGAGTAGACCCTCATCACCAAGCTGGGGTGCCTGGTTAAGGACTCGAAGATCACCTTCTTGGAGATCTACCTGTTCTCCCTGCCCATTAAGGAGCCCAAGATTACTATTGTTTTTTTTCCTGGATGCATCCCTAAAGGATGAAGTTCTGAAGATCCTGCCAGTGCAGATGCAGACTACACTGGACAACAGACCAGAATCAAGGCTTTTGTCACTAATGGGGACTACGGTGGTCACATGATGTTGGTCTTGGTGTTAGGTGCTTCAAGGAGGTAGCCACTGCCATCTGAGGAGCCATCATTTTGGCCAAGCTCTTTATTGTCCCTGTGCAGAGAGGCTACTGGGGGAACAAGGTTGGCAAGCCCCACACTGTTCCATGCAAGGTGACAGGCTGCTGTGGCTCTATGCTGGTGCGTCTCATCCCTGCCTCCAGAGGCACTGGCATTGTCTCTGCTCCTGTGCCCAAGAAGCTACTAATGATGACCGGTATAGACGACTGCCCACACATTAGCCAGAGGCTGCACTGCCACCACCCTGGGCAACTTTACCCCCGACCTCTGGAAAGAGACTGTTCACCATGTCTCCTTATCAGGAATTCACTGATCTCCTGTGAAAACCCACTCTAGAGTCTCTATTCAGAGGACCCAGGCTCCAGCTGTGGCTACCCTACATAAGGCTTTTTAAACAAGAAAAATAAAGTGAATTAAGTCTGTTAATAAATAAATGCCTCCATGTCATTATTTGGAAACTGGGGTGGGCATAGAAAAGCCCAGACATTTAACACCTAGTTATCAAAGACAGAATGATATTGTCCAAAGTAGAACTAGGAAGAAGCCAGACAGCTTCCAAGAAAGCCAGTATTTAAGAATCAACGATGTTATTACTGTTGTTTCAAGAGCAGATGGACTTTGGAGCATGTCTACATCTCAGTTTTCTCTGTCCAAAGGATAAATCATCTGTCTCCAAAGATGATTGTGCATTCCTCTATTTTCTTATAGTCTATCATGTTTATAAGTGTTTAAACTTGAAGACAGAAAATATGTTTGGTGTCTCTAACAACTTAAAAATGCAAAAGCAAAGCATAAAAACTTAGATCTCAGCACTCAAGAAGTAGAAGCTAGAGAGTCAGGAGTCACAGGCTCTTAGCTACACAGCAGCTTCTAGGCCAGTGGACTGTGTTAGCCTGTCTCGGTGGGACTGAGCTCCAAGCAGTGTTTATGCTTATCACAGATTTGAGAGAGGCCTTGTTTTTTGTGTCATTTATAGAACATTGGAAACATTTCCTAATTTAGCCAATAATACGTACTGAAGGTAGACTGGTACTAGTTCAGTACTTTGTAAATGTTAACAATTAAATATAGATCATGTAATAAAAGGCTGTCAATACTAGTTTTGCCTTCATTCAGATTGGCTTGGGCCTGGCCTGGGTTTGTTTCATCTTACACTTCTTGGTAAACAGTTCACTGAGGAAAGATGGCAGGAACTGATATCAAACGTAGAGAGTTCTCACACATTTTTGTTTTATTTTGTCTTGTTTTGTTTCGAGACAGGGTTTCTCTGTATAGTCCTGGCTGTCCTGAAACTCACTTTGTAGACCACACTATCCTGGAACTCAAAAATCCGCCTACCTCTGCCTCCCAAGTGTTGGGATTAAAGGTGTGCGCCATCACTGCCTGGCTGAGAGTTCTCAACCTACCTATTGCTACAACCCTTTAAAAACATGTTCTTCATGTTGTGGTGAACCCCAACCACAAAATTATTTTTTTCTTACTTCATAACTATAATTTACTACTGTTATGAATCAAATATATTTATCTGATATGTAGCCCTGTGAAAGGTTTTTCAACTCCCAAAGGTGTAGCGACCCACATGCCATACAGCAGTGCTGTTTCCCAGCTCCTCTCTTGACTTGTTCACCCTGCTTTGTTACACCGTCCAGGACCACTCACCCATAGTAAGCTGGGTTCTCCCATAGCAGTCATTATTAAGAAAATACACTACACTGGCCAATTTGCTGGGGCCCTTTTCTCAACTGAGATTCTCTTCCCAAATGACTTGACTTTACTTCAGATTGACATAAAAGTTGTCAGCACATGCAGGCCACATTTTGACTCTAGTCTGGAGAGATGACTTAGTGTTTTAGAGCATGCACTGTTCTTACGGAGGACTGGAATTCATGTCTAATCCCCCATATCAACATTCTGTAGCTCCAGCTCTAGTGGGAACCTGCTACATTTTTTGCACATCACTGCCCTCCACACACGGGTGCACATGCACAATTAACAATGAAAATCGTTAACTGTTGAGTCATTAATATGTTCAGTCGTTTATTGTGGAGTAACCAAGTCTCATACTCAAGAGAGCAAAAGATATGGCTGCCATTTTTAAGAGATGGAAAAGGACAGGAATTTGATCCCTGAGAATCGAATCCCTGAGGCTCAGGAGGTAGCTTTAAACCTTGTTAACACAAGTAGGCTTACTAATAATTTAGCCATGACGGAGAAGTAGGGGGTGTGCAGAGTGATCATTTCACATCCCCTCCAAGCAGTTCTGAGCAAAAGCCTCCGGGACGCCGCAAGAAGAAAAACTACAGTCAAGATGGCGCTGCTAAGCTCTACAGGCCTGGCCACCATCTTTTTTGTAGTTCCTAGCGTAAGCAGGTCCTTTGCGCATGGGTAAATCCCCCAGCATCCTCAGCGCGCCTGCGCAGCGCAGCGCCTTCCCCCGCCCCTCCTTGCTGGTGCTGCTGGTGCTGGTGCTGCTGCTGCTGCTGTAGATTGACGGCCCGCGCTAGCGCTTCAGGTGAGTGAGCGCCTCTACCACAGCGGGCGGAGGGCGCGCGGCGCGGTACGCCCGGGTGTCGTTCCTCTGTGTGCTGCGGACCGATAGCCATACGGCAAGCCCCGGGTCCTCGCAGTCGGCCTTCTCCAAGCTCCCCGCGCGTAGCGCGTTCAGCCCGGCCTCCCGCGCCCCTGCCGGTACCTAGCCCGCGGGGGGCAGCGTGTATTCTATTGGGGTCCAGCCTCGCTTCAGAGGTCTGCACCCTCCGTCTCCGGGACCCTCTGAGGCTGTCACTCTCTTTCCGCCTCTCATGGCGGAGCACGGATCTCCTAGAGCTGAGCATCCACCTACCCCACTGCCCCTCACAGCCCAGAGAGTTTTGACAGGGGCCTGGACTCGCCTTCTGTGGGTTTCTTCCCAAAGCCATAGAGGTATCCCTCTCTCCTGGGACCCCAGTACCCCGGTTTGTGTAAAGCCCACTTTGTAGCCAAGGAAACTGAGGCACGGAGAGGCGAAATGCCGCGTCCAAGGTCATGCAACTGACAAGTGACATGGCCAGCTCTAACTCAGAGGCGTTGGGACTTTGACAGTCAGAGCTGATGGGATTTGATCTTGTAGCTTTAAATCTTTTGGAAACACACTGGTCATTTATCTAGAGTTGCTTTAAAGACGTCGTAAAAGTGGGCTACGAATAGAATTATCCTCTGCTCAGTACAGTGAAGTGCTGTTGTGATAACAATCGCGATGTTTATGTGAGCTGGCTCCCTCCCAAATGCTCGCCGTGTGCCAGGGATCTTGCTAAACGTTTTATTAAGGTCGGTTCACCTTTGTGCTTCACTGCTTCCCCATCCAGTGTTTTCCCCCTTCTTTTTCTTGAAGCCGGTTTCTCCCCTGCAGAGCTCGCCTGCCTGTCACAGGTAGACTGGGAGCCTTATGGCTTAAGCAGAGAGGCTCTCCCCTGGTGGCTCCCTGACAGAACACAGTAAGCTTCGCCTGCGTCAACCCCATTCCCCCTCCCCCAGCCCTACCTCCCCAGCCCCCAAGGTATAATTAGCATTTCTTTTCTAGATGCCAGGACTAGGCTAGCTGGGCTGGCTGGACTTGTGGAGGTGACAGAGCAGATTTAGCCAGTCCTCATCTCCTTTTGGGACTTTCTGGCTCTGCTCCAAAGCTGGTCTTGAGCAGTTTCAGGCTTTAAGATAAAAAGAGAAAGCGTTGACACGGTGCTGCAGAATCTAAGACACCTCCTTTGATTTGAGTTCCAAATGAACAGTTATAAAAATGTGTTGATTTTTGCCCCCCAAAATAACTAGCTCAAACTGCCTTTTCCTCCCTTAGCAAATCCTCCTCCACACTTCAAAGGCTCCGCAAAATTTTCACCTTCCCTGCTAAATTTCCTAACTAGAATTAAATAATACACATCAGGCTGCAGGCCTGGATCTTATCCTCAGTAATATTTTACACCCAAATGCCTGGGTCCTGGTAGACCCTGGATAAACACTGAATTCCCTCTGTCCGTTGCTGTTACTCAGAGGATGATGCTCTACTGCTATTCTGTTGGTCCTCTTGTCCTCCAGTTTCTCTTTGCTGTCCCTCCCTTTGGATTTCTGATTATCCGGTATCAGCCTTAGTCTACCCTTTTGCTGATGGAAGTTTGCAGATAATGGTCTTGCATCTAGAAGTCTCCCTAACAGTGGGGCAGTCATATGCTTCTTTAGCCTACTGGGGGAGTTTTTATTTTTATGTGGCAATTGGAGTGCCTGAGGCTTATGACATTTTAGTCTGCACTGAAATTCATGTGAGATGCAGTTTCTCATTCTTTTACTTTGTGTGGCTTATTACCCCAGGAGACATTAGAGTGATCATAGTTTTTATTGTCTATCAATACCTGATATTTGCAATAAAATTAATAATATTCAGAACGGCCTTTTGGAATATCAGATATGTACATAGGTTTTCTTCATAAATGAAGGTTTGTTTGTTGTTACTGCTTTTGTTTGGTTTGTTTTTTAGCTTTATTTATCTGTATGTGGCTGTGGCTGTGCCTGTGCCTGTGAATGTATTAGGGCACTTTTAGAGGTCAGAGGACAGTTTTGGAACATACTTCTACTATGAGAGTATGGAGGTTAAATTGAGGTCATCAGGATTGGAGGAAAGTATCTTTACCAGCTGAGCCATTTTGCCGACTCAGTTATGTTATTATTATTGTTGTTGTTGTTGTATTAAGAAGAGCCTCACTTTGTAAGCCAGTCTGTCCTCAAACTCATCTTTTGACCTCAACCTCTGAAATACTAAGATTTCAGGCACAAACCACCACATCTGAGTTAATAAAGTTCCTTAAAACAATTTTTTAATTTAATTATTGGTGGGGACACATGTGCTATGCTGTGCATGTAGAAATCAGAGTACAACTTTGTGGAGTCAGTTCTAACCACTCACCTTTACATGGGCCTCAGGGATTGGATTCAAGGTTCCAGGCAAGCATCTATTCCTGCTGAAAGGCCCTAATAAAGCTTCTTGAGGAGCTTTTTGAAAGATTTCCCGATATTGCATGAACTATTATTGTATATAAGGCATGGTAATGGGTATTGTGGAAAATTCAGAAAATAAAACATGGTTCCTTTTCAAGCAGTTTCCTAGCTAACTGGGGAACACTCATTAGACTATAAAAGCAAAGGAAAATAATAATATAAGGAAATGATATTCCAGTGTGGGATTTTTTTTTCTTTTTTTCTTTTCTTGTGTCTGGGCTGGCCTGCAACTTCTGATCCTCTTGCCTCTAAGTGCTGGGCTTACAGGGATGTGTCCACCAATTTGGAAAACACCATAAAATTATATTCAATCAGAACGCAAGCAGTGATCTAACCTCCTCCCTTTGGTAGATAGCTTCCTGAGAACTGAATTTGTCCAAGATCATAGAACTGGGGCTTCAGCTTGACATTCCAGACTTTTTGTTCATTAAGAATTTGTCTGGGCTAAGCTGGTAGCTCAGTGGTAGAGAAATTGACTAGTGTGTGAAGCCTTGAAGATTATTCTCAGAACTAACTTCTTTCCTTCCTTCCTTCCTTCCTTCCTTCCTTCCGTCCTTCCTTTCTTCCTTCTTTATTAAGTTACCAATGTGTCTTCTCTGCATGAAGATATTAACCAGCAACTCTTAAAATTCTATGTATGTGTTTAGATCAAGGAGTAAAGGAGATACTAGGAAGCATCTGGTCTATTAGGGAGAGAATAACTTTTCTTGACCACTGAAGACAATGTACAGATAATGTCAGGGTAGATGGTCGAGGGACTGTGTGTGGCATGGGAGTTGAGGAAGAAGTCAGGAGGAGGAATGTGGGACACTATAGCAGTGAGTCTACTTTAGGGGAAAATTAGGATTTTTCAGAGCTTGACAGATTGTTAGTGTCAGAATTGAAAGGACAAGGGAAGCATTTTGAAGTTTGGGTGATAAAACTGAGACAAGGTAACAATGTCTGTGGTAGCTAGAGGGGAAAAGAACAGAAGCAAAAAGCCTGGCTTAATTCTATCAGAACAGTAGTTCTTAACCGTTACTGTACATCAGTCAACTAGACAGCTTCTTATTAGCACGGTGCTTGGCTTGCCTCCAGAGATTCTGATTCAGTAGAGGTCTTAGGAGGGGTCTGAGAACTGGCAGTTCTAATCCATTACCAGATCACGTTGGTTCTCCTAGTCTGAGGGCCACACTTTGAGAAGCTGTTAGACAAGAATGTTGAAAAACTAGTCAGGAAATGTCAAAGAACTTGTTCCAAAAAGGGAGAGATGGAGGGAGCAAAGGACAGAGGAGGAGAGACAGACAGACAGACAGACAGACAGACAGACAGACAGACAAATTATGTGTGTTACTGGCATGGGTCAGTTCTGGAAAAATACATATAACACCAATATAGTCATTTCAAAAACTGGAATGTAGGAGGCTGGAGAATTGAATTTTAAAATTTATACCTCTGTATATTTGCATATTATTTTTACATTGTATGTGTATTGCCTTTGTATTTTAAAAAGCAAAGAAGATGAGTCCATCTTGAAGATTCATACTAAAATATTTATGGATTTTAAAAAGAGCTTGCTAAAATGATCTCGTCATACAACAAACATTTTTGGTGCGTGCTGTATGACAGATGCTGGCAGTTTCTAGAAGTACAAAGCCTTTGCTAAAACTTGGAATCTGGTGACGTAGCTATGCAGATAATAACTCCAGGTGGTATCACATGCGAGCTCCCCAGAAGCAGGGAGCTGGGCCTGTCTCTCTGCTGACTGATAAGGATGGATGGTCAAACCCTGGCGAGAAGTGAGGACAATAGGAAAGAGAAGATTTTGGTTTTGTTTGGTTGTTTGTTGTTTGTTGGGGTTTTTGGGGGTGGGGATGGGGTGGGGAGTGACAAGCCTGAATAAGCGAGAAGAAAGGAAACAGTTCCTCAGAAAGGATGCAGGAGGATCAAGAGTTTAAGATATTCTTGCCTATATAGCAAGTTTGAGGCCAACTTGGGCTACATGAGGCCATTTCAGAAGAGTACACTAGGGAGGGGAAGGGCCCTCTTAAGTCCACAGATTAATAATACTATAGCTTTAATGCAGGAAAGGTGTTATCTACTCTGAGAAATCCCCTTTCCCTTTCTAAGAGGCAGGCTACTTGAGAACAGCATACAAAAACTTGCCCAGATTGAGAACACATATTTATAGGTTTCAGGGTTTTTTTTTTTGTTTTTGTTTGGTTTGTTTCATTTTTTGAGACAAGATTTTCCTGTGTAGCCCTGGCTCTACTGGAACTTGCTTTGTAGACCAGGCTGACCTGGAACTCAGAAATCTGCTGGGATTAAAGGTATGTTACTACCATGCCCCCACCAGGGTTTATTTTCTTAAATGAAAAAAAAAAAAACCCAAACTTTAGATATAGTGCTTAATTTCATTGTATTTATAACGGTAACCTATAATTTTGTCATTACTTTCCTTTCATATTTATTCATATAAAATTAATTAGTATATAGAGGATATCTTGAATAGAAAAGTGAATTTCTTTGAACTGGCTATATAACTCAGTAGTAGAGGCCATGCTCTAGGTTTGATCCCTTGCCTCCCACAAGTAGAATGTAATTCTCTTTTGGAAAAGTTCTGTGTTTCTTATAACACCGAAAAGAGTTTGACATGTTATTAGTCCTAAGTAAGTATTTACTGTTGTTATTCATCCATAGGGGTGCACTCTGAAGGAAATGTGCTTTCTTTGCAGGCTGAGTTGCGTTCCATGTAAACATTAATTACAGTACTGAGCACGCTAAGCTATTAAACCTAATATGAGGTTGTGTAGTATAGAGCTGTTAGCCTCCCTAACTATTTATGTGTAGGTTACTTTTTGTCTTTCCAAGAGACTTAATATAGTAAATTAAGATTAGTTTTCTGTGGCCAACTAGTTGGCTTAGTGGGTAAAAGCTTTTGCTGCAAAGATAATGATCTGAGCTCGATCTTTGGGTCACATCTAACGGTGAAAGACTGACTCCACAAAGCTACCTCCATATGCTTGCTATCTTTACACACATCTTACACACACACACACACATACACACACACACACTCATACATTTTAAATATATTAACTTCCTAAGTGTAGAATGGCTTCCCCCAAGCTTTGACTGTCAATTTACCATCTAATGCCCATAGTCTACAGTCTGAATTTTTCAGTTCCTAATACAACCATTCTTTATACTTCATTAAGACCTTTCGGTATATATTTTGTAGTATCTTAGGGAAGATGCTGTTTCAACTTTTAGGGAAATAGCTGTCATTTGTGGGAACTATCAGTATGATGGCTGACAACCCTATAAATCCAATAAATTAGGATAAGGAAAATTATAAGTAGATCATAAACATTATGAAATTGCTTCCCAATTCTAACCATAATTTAAGATTTGAAATAATGTCAGTTTCTTTTTCTTTAGGTTTTTCGAGACAGGGTCACTCTGTGTAGCCTGGCTGTCCTGGAACTCACTCTGTAGACCAGGCTGGCCTTGAACTCAGAAATCCGCCTGCCTCTGCCTCCCAAGTGCCAGGATTAAAGGCGTGCACCACCACCACCCGGCAGTAATGTCAGTTTCTTATTAAATCATAATTGTGATAATTTTTTTTCAAGAAGTAGCATTTGTTTAAAACAGTTTGTTAGAAGTGACAGTTTTATCCTTATGGTGCTTCTATGTTTTTATACCTTGGGTTTCAGTTCATGGTTAAAAGTGAATGAGCCTGCTGGGCATGGTTGTGAGCATGCCTTTAGTCCCTGCACTAGGGGCAGAGACAAGCAAATCTCTGTGAGTTCAAGGCCAGAGTCTGTAGAGTGATTACAGGGCAGCCAGGTTGAAAACAACAACAAAACAAAAACAATGGAACAAAAAACAAGTGAATGAGCCTAGTGGTAGGAACATTATACATTAATCTCTAAAACTTGGCAGAGAACATAGAGAGATCAGGTTGTTGTTTTGGTTTGGTTTTTTTCCAGTCAAGAAGCTGGGGTGAGGGTGGGCAGAGCTATCCCTGACAGTCTTCAGCCTTAGAAGGTGCTGCTGCTTTAAAGTCACTGTGTTGAGATAGTGTGAACCTGTGTGGACCAGAACGTACTTGATACCTCAGACTCCCACAGGTAGATTGCTTTTCAGCAACCCCAGGTAGGTGTTGGTATGTTCTTTGTAATAGTAGTCAAAGTTTTTTGGTTTCTTTTGGGATTTTGTTTGTTTGTCTGGTTTGTTTTGTTTTGTTTTGTTTTGTTTTGTTTTTCGAGACAGGGTTTCTCTGTATAGCACCAGCTGTCTTGGAACTCACTCTGTAGACCAGACTGGCCTCAAACTCAGAAATCCGCCTGCCTCTGCCTCCCAAGTGCTGGGATTAAAGGTGTGCGCCACCACTGCCCGGCTTCAAAGTTTTATATATTGCTTTTCTGTTCTCAAAATTTGCCGATCATGAAATTTGTAATAGACTTTAGAAATGTCTTAGTTACTTTTCCAGTGCTGGGATAAGACACCATGAGCAGGACAACTTATAAAAGAAAGAGTTTATTTGGGTCTTGTAGTTTCAGAGGGTTAGAGTCTATAACCATCATGGCAGGGAGTATGGCAGCAATCAGGCAGACATAGTGCTAGACCAGCAGTTGAGAGCTCACATTTTGAGTTACAACCAAGAGACAGAGAGAGCTTACTGGGAATGATGTGGGCTTTTGTAACCTCCAGGCCCTATATATGCCTCTTCCAACAAGGCCATACCCCATGATCTTTTCCAAATGGTTCTACCAATGGGGACCAAGTATTCAAATATATGAGCCTATGAAGGCCATTTTCATCCAAACTACCACAGAAACCAAACCTGAAAAAATAAAAAAAGAATTAATGATCAGTTGGCATCAAACAGTAAAAATTGTTAATAGAGACTTGTCCAAGATCTGTTAGCTGTCCAGAATGCTAACGTTTAAATCCTGGCTCTGCTGCTTGCTGTGTGGCCTTTTGTCAAATTACAAAACCAAGCTGTGCCTCAGTATCTTCACCTGTCAAAAGGGGGTTGGGGGGGGGAGATCACGCTGCCTAGCTTATAAGTGTCGGAACATAACATAAAATAATGAAGGATAAAGTGCTTATTCTGGTACCTGACAGGGAAAACACTCAGTAACTGGCTGGTGTGACGTGAAGCACTGCCTTCAGGGCTTTTGTTTGTCCTTGTTTGTCCATTCAGACTGTAGAAAGGAACGGATTGTTTTCAGGGATTCTGTGTTTAGCTGGTAGGAACCCGGAGCTCTTCCAAGCTCCGTACCAGGCCTTGCCAACAGTAGCTTCCCTAATGTCTTGAGCTGCGTCCTTCAAGAGTGGAAGGCAGAAGGTTGTGCATCTGGTGCTAGAGTTACTTTAGATAAACCCTATGTTAGAAAGCTCCCTGTTGGTTGAGAGTCTGTAATTAACAAGATCTGTCTGTGGGGATTGCTCTGTCCTACCAGTTATAGGTATCAAGACCCCGGAATGAATACATTGAGCACATAGAGCAGACTCAGATTTCCTCCTTGGCAGTCTCTACACGTCAATTTCCCACCTGCTGCCAGAGCCCAAGAATGACAGAGCAAAAGGGTGGGTCTGTTATGAGGGGTGTGGTTATCCTTATCCAGGGCCAAGGAGAAGCAAGCGTATTTCCTGTTAGAATGAAGATCTATGGGTATACCTCAACAGCTGCCTTTGACCCTCACTCCCGTCTTTTGCTTATGTAGGAAGGAAGGCAGCTTCTGAAACGATTTCTCCTTGTAGCAAGATGCCCAGATTTTCATTTGTGTAGGAGTAATCTGTGAGCTAGTTTTTAAAAGGCCTGCTTGTTCCGTGGTTTGTTTATTTGGCTTCTCAGGGTGTCTCTAGAGATCCTTTGCTTTGTTAAGGGCCCTCAGGAGACAGCAGTGAAACCAACATCCATTATCCTAGATACTTGGGAGGATGCAGTCAATGGTTTCATGATTAGATTAATTCAGGCTTTAAACCTGACAGAACTTAAGAGCCAAGTCATTACATAATTGTGTTTCTTATAGATGGAAGTTTGGAAAATAGCCCAGTGTCCTGGAATATCTTCCAGAATCTGGGCCTGGTGTCTAAATGGTGGTCTTAGCCTCATACTCATTCAGGTGCCTGAACTTAGTCAAATGACTTAAATGTTCTGTGTCTCTTCCCTTATTGGAGGAAGGGGACACTGCTGAAGACCAGTGCTTCTTAGCCCTGGTTAGGAATTACCCAAAGACTTAAAAAAAAAAAAAATGCTCAAGCCCTGCCCCAAATACTTAAAATGATCTTTTGGATTGAGACCATGTACTGATATTCTTTAAAGCTCTCAGGTTCAACTATAGCTAAGAAAGCTGTAAACAATATGAACAAGGATTTTGTGTGCTTTAAACGTAAATATTTAAATTTATAAGAACTTCATACACTAGTATTGTATTTTCATAATGTCCACTTATTCCTCTTTTCCCTCCAGCTCATGTGTCTAATCACAACTCCTTCTAAAATTTATGTTCTCTTCAACAATAATAATAATAATAATCTATTATATCTATAAATATACACACACAACCTGGCTAGTCCATTTACTGTTATACATATCTATATGTGTTTAGGGCTGATTATTTTGGATTGAATTGTAGCTGCCTGTTCGGGTCAGTCAGCAGGGTCTCCAGCGCAGGAGTGAGGATGCACGCTTCCAGTTCCCGCTGTGTCCTTCACTGTACCCCGCTTACTAGAGCTCCAACGTTGAGGCGCCACTTTGTAGCCACCCGAGCTGCCTCACGTTCTGGGGGCCACTTTGTAACGGCCATTCTGCTGCTCCGGTCCGCGGGTCAGGGTCTAGCAAGAGAGAGAGAGTGGGGCGGAGACTCGAAGAATGGGGACAAGACAGGAAGTCTGATCAAGTCTCTCAAGTCTCGTTTATTGGAAGGAAATCCTGGGTATTTATACCCTTTACCATGTGCCTTGCCCTCGTGGACAAGCACAGCTGAAGGCACTACGTCATGTGCCTTGCAGCGTGGATATCACGTGCGCCTAGCAGCGTGGATATCACGTGCACCCAGTAGCGTGGAGACCATGTGCACCTTGCAGCTGGTGGCACTAAACAGCAAAACAAGATATGTGAGAAAAACAAGATGTTTATCAGAGTGTGCTCAGCTGTTGTGGGCTGTTGAAAACAAGTCTCTTGTCAGGGTATATGGCCTGAGATGGCTGCAAAGATGATAGCCTCTTTCGGCTAGGAGTCGGCTCCCAACATTGAATAACTTATCAAGAAGTTTGTCCCTAGAGAAAACTGAGTGTTCTTCCCTCAGCAGCCATTGATTTCCTGTAGCTCTTCATCTAGTGTGGGTCTTTTGAGATTTCCCCTATCTGACATGTCAGCTGCTGATGTCATTACACATGTTGTCTTAGTTAGGATTTTATTGCTGTGAAGAGACACCATGACCAAGGCAACTCTTATAAAAGATAACATTTAATTGGGGCTGACTTATAGATTCTAAGGTTCAGTCCATTATCATCATGCCAGGAAGCATGGCAGAGTCCAGGCAGCCATAGTACTTATTGGAGGAGCTAAGAGTTCTATGTTTTCATCTGGAGGAAGCTAGGAGCAGACTGTTTCCAGGCAACTAGGAGGAGGGTCTCAAAGCTCATCCCCACAGTGACACACTTCTTCTAACAAGGCCACACCCATACCAACAAGGTCACGCCTCCAAATAGTGCTACTCCCTGGGGTAAGCATACTCACAATTATTGGGATTTCATGGGTTCACCTTCCCTGTCTAGAAGATACTGTCTAGCAGCAGGTATCCTGCCCGTCTGGTTCTTAGTCTCTCTGCCCCCTCTTTGGTAATGTTCCTTTAGTCTTGGGTGTAGGAGTTGAATTCTAGATATATTAATAGGGGTATAGCACCACATAGTCAGTTGTTCTCTGCATTTTGACCAGTTGTGGATTTATTTATCTATCTGGTTGGTTGGTTTGTTTTATGTTCTGAGACTGAGTCTCACTGAATAAACCATGCTGGCTTTGAACTCAGAGATTTACCTGCCTCTGCTGTGATTAAAGGCGTATGCCACTACACCCACCATATTTCCTTTCCTTCCTTCCTTTTTTATAAAATTTTTAATTTTTTTAAAGATTTATTTAAGGAACTGAAGAAGCAGCTCAGTAGTTAACAGCACCTGCTGCTCTTGCAGAGGACCTGATTTCCGTTCTTGAACCCACATCAGGCAGAGCACAACTCCCTGGAACTCAGTTCCTGGAGATTCGATGCTCTCCTCTGGCATCCTCAGGTACCTGCAAGTACATGTGCATGCTAACACATACATATGCATAAATAAAAGTAAAATGTTAAAAAATAAAAATTTAAAAATTAAAAATCAGTTTTGTTTTTATTTTGTGTTTGAGTGTTTTGTTTGCATTTATGTATGTGCCAGAAGATGTTTGCATTTACGTATGTGCCTGCTGGATTTACTGGAGCTGGCGTTAAGGACCATTGTAAGCTGCTGTACAGTTACTGGGAATTGAACTGGAGTCCAAAGGAAGAACAGCCAGTGCTCTTAACCACTGAGCCATCTCTCCAGTTGTAGATTTCTATAATAGTTTCTTTCCATCTTTCCCATATGTTGTAAAAAGAAGCTTTGTTGTTAAGGAAGAGAGCTATATTTATGTTTTTTTTTAATTGGGGAGTTGAGGCCATTAATATATAAAGTTATTATTGACAGGTGTGTGTTGACTGCCTTTATGTTGTTGTTTTGCTGTTTCTGTTCCTAGTTCTGCTTTGTGTATCAGTATTTGTGCTTCATTTGTTTCCTTTCTGTGGTCTCCTGGCTATGCTCACTCCCCTCTGCACCCTAGAGTATCCTTTCCAGTGTTCTCTGTAGAGCTGGTATGGTGGACATGAATTCTTTTAGTCTGTGTCATGGAAAGTTTTTCTTTTTCCTTCAACTATGGCAGATAGTTTTTCTGGGCACAGTAGTCTAGGTTGGCATTTGTGCTCTTTTAGAACTTCAAGCACATTTCTCCAGGTTCTTGTAGCTTTTAAAGTTTCTATTGAAACATCAGCCATTAGTCTAGTGCATGTTCTTTCATGTGTGCTTGTGGGTTTTCTCTTGAAGCTTTCAATACTCTTTCTTTGTTCTGTATATTTAGAGTTTTGACTATAATATGCTGTGTGGAGTTTCCTTTCTACTGTCTATGGTATTGTTGGCTTCTTGTATGTCTTAACTTAAGTAGGGGAAGTTTTCGTCTCTGATCCTATTGAAGATCTGGTCTATGCCACTGACCTGAGATGATGATGATGATGCTCTTTTTCCTGCTTCTTCCTCCTCCTTCTTCTTTTATGCTTATAATTCAAAGATTTAGTCTTTTTTTTTTCTTGTATAGAATAGAGTTTATTCAGGGCATGGGGAGGGGAGTTGAGAGAGTAGTAGAGATAGAGAAAACCAAAGAGAGAAAGTAGAGGAGTAGAGGCCAGCCATGAGCACGTGGAGAGAGAGAGGGGGGAAGGGGATTGGGAGAGAGGGGAAGCAGCGAGAGGACAGAGCTAGAGCAAGAAGGCAAGAGGGCAAGAGCAGATTTGGTCTTTTCACTGTGTCTCAAATTTCCTGCATGTTTCTTCTATGGTTTTTTGTTTTGTTCTTTATATTATTTGTTTGAATGGTCCAATTCTTGTACTTTAGTTTCAAGCCCGGATAGTCTGCTTTCTACTTCATCCATTCTACTGATAAGGCTTTCCCTTGAGTTTTCTAAATGGGCTATTAAATTTTTCAGTTCCATTTCATGTTAGCTTCAGTATTTCTATCTCTGTACTGAATTCAGTTTTCTGAACATGATTTGTCTTTATCATTTTGTTCAGCCTTACACTTGTGTTTTCTTGGACTTCACTAAGAATTTATTTCATCCTCTTTAAATTCACTGAAGCATTTGCTCATGTTCTTTTTAAGCCCTTTGAATGGTTTTAATTATGTTTATGATCTTTTAAATTTTGTGTTCTAGGGTTCGTCTAGGTAATTCTTATTTTTGGTTGTGAGCCTAGCTTTAACGGCTGAGCCATCTCTCCATCCCCATCTAGGTAATTCTTATTGGAGAACATTTCTGTAGGACTGCTGGGCTTGGTGGGGAAACATCTTGTCTTTCATATTGTTTGTGTTTTTGCCATGTGATCTGGACATGCGGACCTCTTTTACTGGTTGTGTGTTTTATGTGAGATTCTAGCCTGCTTCAGGCTGGCTGGTGCAGAACCTGCTTGGAGCTGTGGAGATGGAATGGGGGGGGGGGTGAAGTTGTTGTTTATTCTTTGATTTTTTGTTCTGTTGTTTGTATTTGTCTGTTTGTTAGAACACAGATTTAAATACAAAGCTGGCATCAAACTGACAGCAGTCCGTCTGCCTCTGCCTTTCCAGTGGTGAGATTAAAGGATTATCCACATCTGGCAAAGATGACCAAGTTTCAAACAATTCATAAAGCTAAGCTGTGTCATTCTTCCTAGAAACCATTAATGTTGTCCATGCAAAAAAGTAGTTGTGCATCCCTTTTTTCTGACTCAGTTTCCTTTGAACCTTGTCTTCTCTCAAAGCTACAGTGCTGTATTATGGTTTTTTTTTTTTTTTTCCTTACCGTGAGTATCCTCATTTGTCCTCTCCTACATTCCGGTTAGTCAAACATGGCCTTTCAGGATCCACCATTCTCACTCCTTGAGGAATCTCTTGGCCATCCTAGCCCTTAGTTGTCTTGCCTCTGCCCTGGGGAAGCTTCTTTTAGCTCCAAAGCTATGTTCCAAGCACTAGATGCAGTGGAGGACAGCCCAAGTGGCCCTCTTTCTTCTTGGTAAGGTGGAATACACAGAGAAATACCATTGGTGAAACTTGATAGGGTTTTAAACTGGTAAAACTTTGATAGTTCTTTAACCTAATGACTAACACTCTACAGAGGTTATTTGGCACTATATGGAGGCAGTTTGGATTGTTAGAGCTGTTGGAAGAGGATGTTATAGCCATCTAGTTGTAAATGTCTGGGATATTACTAAACACGGTAATACACAGAACACGTTCCCCCCAACAGCAGACGCTGTCTTTGACACCAGACGTTGTCTTTGTCTATAATCATCAGTGAGGCAGTGTGTGAGACTGGGCATAATGTCAACATTTGCTGTTAGAAAACTTGAGTTTCAATTCCACCTGAGCCAATTATTATTAGTTGGTCTGTTTGTCTTCTTAAGTCTCAGGTTTTTTCATCTCTATTCTAGCTAAGATGCCAGTGCCTCTGTTTTTCATTGTTACAATCAATGAGCTGTTAGGAGAGGGAGGGAAGGAGGAAGAGAAAGAGACACCTTCCAGCTCATTCCCCCTGAGTGTGCCTCTTGTTTGCGGCTTTCGTTCTGTTTTGGTAATCTGTCTGCATTCTTTCCAAGACCAAAAGTGACTTTGCCCCTAGAATACCAATGAGTATCTTGATGTCAGTATGTCCAGACAAAGCCAAAGATAACAAAGTACCTTGGTCATGGGAGAAAGCTATGAAATAAAACAGTACTTTATTACTGCTTTTTTTTTCTTTTTTTTTCTTTTTGTTAATGTTTTTGAGTACTAGAAATTTCACAGTGCAGACTCTCATGTTCCTTAGGGTCAGACCAAATATCTGCTGATCTGCTGAGTGACCTTTACTAAGTTCTTGATTCGTATTAGGTTGCTAACTGGTTGGCCTGAGGAAAAAAAGAAGTACATTTATAGAGAATTCAGAATGTCAGTCCTGTCCAGGACCCAAAAAGATCATTCTGCCTAACTTCTTCCCTTTACAGAAAGGGAAAATGCTTTGTCCAGTGTCACTCAGCCCTTTATGGGCCTGCCTACATCTAGACTACACTCCTGATGTTCTTAGGGATGCTTTCTGGGACTGGAAGGGTCCGTGCATCTCCAGCCTTGTACTATCTGAGTGAACCAAGGCTTGCATTTTGCATCACTGGACTTTATTTCTTGCGACACTAGAAATGGAACCCAGTGCCTCACACATGTTAGATAAGCACACTGCCACGGAGCTGGGCTCCTGTCTCTACACTGTTAGACTGATGTGTTCTGCAGAGACACAGCAGCCTCACCAACTCTTCAACAGAGCTTCTATGCTTTTCTGTGTTTTCTATTCAGAAGTTTGCCAAACTTCTTTAAAACCCCAGGTCTTGATGCTCTTTAAAGACCGTTCTAGTATTCTGTGTGTGTCAAAAAAACACTACTGTCTCTACCTCCTACTAACATTTTTCTCTTGCCTTTCAATGTAGAAACAGCATTTTCAAAATTTATAAAAAGATGATCTACATAGTCCAGAGCTTTTCAGCATAGGTAACTGAACTTCATAGGTTACTAGATGATTTTGTTTTTTTGTTTGTTTTTTTTTTAATATGTGTGAGTACATTGTTGCAGTCTTCATACACACCAGAATCCCTTTACAAAGGGTTGCTGGGAATTGAACTCAGGACCCCTATGGACTTCAACACAGACCCAGCCTCGTGAGACCACGGAACTTCCTAGGTTTTGACACCATTAATGCTTCCTGCCAGAAGATAAAGCTTTTCCGGTTCTCAACCTCTCCCTCCCTTCCATCATTACACAGTTTTCTCCCTTATGGGGTAAACCTCTTTTCCCTTGACTTCTTTGACACTGTGTTTCTTCTGCTTTTCCTCCTGTGCTTCTAAACATTTTCTTTTTATCTCCTAATGATTCTACTTTCCATCATTCACCTGTCCTTCTGAAGAGCCCAGGGTCTGTAGTTTGGTGATGACCTGTGGACTCATTTCTCTAAATCTCACTCTTACTTGAACTCAGATCTCTCTGACTCCTGACTTAAAGAGAAATGTTCAGTAATGTCTCTTGCTCTTTTTCAGTTCCTCCATCTCCATTTGTTTGGGTCATTGTTCTTTTATCTCCCTTAACTGGAAACTTTTGACAAAGACATGTTTCTTCCCTGACCTTGTGCCATTTTTAAATCAATTCTTAATTTCCCATTATTTTATTTTAACTGATGTTTGTTTCTCAGAGGTGCTGAGGCTCAGGCCTGTGTGTGCTGGGCCAGTGTGTGAGTTCTAAGCATCCTCTTAGTCCCTCCTGTATTCTTTACATATGTAATTTCAGCTGCTTGATAGACTGTCACTCTCACCTGGGTTAAACTCTTCTTTTCGGTATATTCTCCTTCTGGTTGATCTGGCTTGTTGAGTCTTTTTTTAAGATCCATATAGTTTATTATATGAAAAATACTGAATATATTCTTTTTGGAAGATAGCAGGATGAAATAATAGAGTCTCCGTTCTATCTCTATTAAAGATGCTGTCAGAGATCACCCTCTCATCTCAAATGATCTCTGAGTCTTAGTGATGGATCACATGCTCGGCTGTTATCCCTCAAAATTGATAAAAGCCCCAGGAGAATGTACATTAAAGTTTGAAGCACACTATTTTAAGAAGTGAGAAGTAGCCCTTGTTTTTAAAACATGCTGCCAAAAAATAGCTGGAATTTAATTCCCTTCTTCTTTACTTATTTCATATTCTCCTTGCCTTAATTAGCTCCTGAAAGAATGAGTTCTTATCCTGGAGTGATGACTCAAACCTACATTTCCAAGGGGTCTGAGTCATTCTTAATATGTATAGGATAGCTTTAGGCTTCCATCAAGTTTTTCTCATGGGATGCTACTGTGTGGGTGGGGAGGAAGGAGCTGATCCAGGTTTCCATAACCAGCTGGTGGGCCTGGTATAGACTTTATGGTATAGTGGAGACAGAAAAAAATTAAGTCATTTCCTTATCACTTAGAATTTCAGAAAACAGGTCCAAGCCTAAGTTTCGTCTGTAGAGTAAATGAAGATGCCTTCCTGGGAGATTGATGTGAGAGGATTCCTGGCATGGAGTTGGTGCCTACGTTGCCCTTTCCTGTTCCTCTGGTCGAAGGGTGATTGTAAAAATATACTCTTCATACTTCTTCTCAAGACTAGGAGAGAGAGCAGATATTTATTGTCTACTGTAGCTTATGGAAGCTTTACTAGCCTTTTAAAAATATCAGTACCTCTTTGTGCCAGGATGGGACCTGGCAGCAGATGCCGGAACTGCAGGCCACATCCCCAGGAGGGAGCCAGTCTGTGCAGCTGAGGGATCTGGAGATGGAGTTTTCCACCATGTGATCTTCCTTTTCTCATAGATATTATAAAACTGCTCACTGGTAAAGGCTCAAGATGGCAGGAACTAAGGAGAAAAGAATTCACTATGTCCCTTCATGTGTGGAAGGCAAACGCTCCTGTCTTCTGGCCAATTTCTAAACAATCCTGCAGCTATAGCTTCCCTCCATAGTCTGCCCATCGAGGGGACAGCCTTCTTTAGTTTGCTTCTTAAGTGTATACTGACACTGTCATCCCATTTTCTTTTATCATAGAAACAGGAGATGGTTGGGCATGGTGACACATGCCTGCAGTGTCACCATTAGAAGCAGGGGGATCAGTAATTCAAGCACAGTCTCAGATACACATAATCAGGTTTAGGGCTAGCCTGGGGTATTTAAAACCCTGCCTTAGAAAACAAACAAAAAATGCAGGGGAGCAGTAAGTGGATGTCTTTTGACTTTGAACCTGGGGCCGGACATACCGACACACCCACACACCCACAATGAAGTTTGTGTTGTTTAAATTGAACTAGAAAATAAAGTAGATGGTATGGAAAAAATAATACCAGGATATCATCATTTTACATGGGAAAAAAGAACATCATGGGAATAAACTAAAATTTGTATTTTGAGACAGGTTCTTCCTGTGTAGCCTAGGACGGTATCAAACTTTTGATCCTCCTGCCTCTGCCTTGCTAGTGATGATAAAATGGTTATCCTTAGATGGAAGAATTATAAGTAAAGTATCTTTTATTAATCTATTATTTTCACACGGTCTGAATGATCATATGAATTCCAAATAAAATACAGCCACAGTTTATTATATGATTAATAAACACAAAATAAATAAATAAATAAATAAATCTCAGACTTTTTTTCAGAGCTGGAGATTGAACCCAGGGCCACATACATGCTAGAAAATTCGTTATACCTTCTGAGCTTTGAGTTTCTGTTTCTTGGGCAAGTGATATGTAGCTCATGCTAGACAGAGGCAGCAACAATATCACCAGACAGCAATGTAAGCATGAGGAATAGCAGCAGACACACTGCAGTGTGCTGCATTGTGAGCCATGATCTTTAGTTAGGATAGATGTGTTAAATCATTTTGGGCATAATTTCTGTTCACAATGGGTTTAATCAGGATACAACTCCGTCATCTGTCCAGCGTCTGTAGCACACCAGTCTCTTTTGAAGGCTGTCTTACTTCTTACAGGTCAGAAGCAATGGTTCCCACGGGGAACTCGTGTCCCCTCTTTGTATTTATTGTTTGAGAGACCGTTGTCATCTCTGCTGTTTTGTAACTTCCTAGGAGGAAGGAACACTCTCTGATCTTTCCTAGTGCTTTGCACAGTAGCTCTCCAGTAAGTGCCATTGAATGGCCATAATTCAAAATCATTGAGTTAGGATTTTTTGTGATTTGATAGGTCCAGGGACAAGAAAGAAGGAAGAAAGTGTGGAGCTTACTCCACAGGGTGAGAATCATGTACCTGCAGTATCCAGGGCTTACAGCCTAGCCAAGGCCATATGGTGGGACGATGGTGGGATGAAGGAAGGCTTTCTGGTTAGTTACCTCATCTCCCTCAGCCATCTTCCTTTCTTTGAACTTGACAATGTGGTCCCTCTTACTGGCTACCTATTGCTATAAAGCATATCCCTTCAAAACAAAATTATTGATTATCTTTTATAGTTTCTGTGGGTCAGGAACTCGGAATGCCTTGGCTAGTGTTTCAGCTGGTTATAGTCAGGTGGTTCTTTGGCTTAGACATCTAAGCTTTGACTGAGTCTTTAGGATTCATTTGCAAGATCACTCACATGGCTAGCAGATTAGTACTGGTGTGTGGATCCCTCCACAGGGACCTCCAGAGGTCTGTGTGTACCCTCACAATATAGTTTCCTCCCTTGGTGATAGAAATTCAATATCACAGAAACTAAAATACTCATGTAATGGAAGTCTAAACAAGTCACATTTTATCACTTCTCTTATGTTCTATTAGTAACGTAAGTGATTCCTGATTTGCTCAGGTGGGTGATTATATGTGAGTGTGAATATCAAGTATCAAGGATAATGGACTTGTAGAAGGCCATCCCAGGTCAGCTACCATTTCATTGTCACACTGAGATTCCTCAGTAGAGCTGTTGATTCATTTTCACTGCCCTTGCCATTGCTAATTCAGGGTCCTGTTCTATATTCTTACCTTAGGCTCTTGCCTTCCTTAACCCTCTCTCCACATCATTGCTTCCTGAAGCATAGTTCTGAGAATATTTTTCTCTTGCCCATCTTTAGGAACCAAGGTATATACTGCAGACTGCAAAGGTATTTGTTGTTCTTTGTTAAAATATCACCACAGACATAGTAACCTAAAACAGTATACCTTTATTATCTCAAGGTGTCATGGGTCCTTGCTAAGGCTTCAAACAAGGTGTCAGTTAGGGTTACCTCTCAGCGGAGTCTCCACTGGGAAGGAAATTGTTTCCAGTGTCATGTGGTTGTTGGCAGCATTCAGTTTCTTGTAGAGATTATTGAACCAAGGGTCTCAGTTTCTTTCTGTCTCCCACCCCCACCCCTTGCTGTCGTACAGGAAGCTGCCCTTAGTTCCCTGCCACATGGCTCTCTTATAGCATGCCAGCTGGCTCAACACAACGAGCAGGGCAGAATGTCTTTCAGCAAGACAGGAGTTTAAATATTTTGTAATGTCACCACATAAAAGCACTCATGTACATTCTCTCTCATTTCCCTCATTCTGTTAATCAAAAGCAGGACATAGATCTGGGGTGTGGGGTATGAAGCTGTGAAACGGTATTAATACCAGAGGGGAAGAACAACAGGCCATTTGATAGTCCATCTGCTTCCACTGTGTGTCTGCTGTACCCTGCTGTCCATGTCCATGTACATACATGTACATGGTGTACATGGAACAAAGTCCAGTATCTGAATGAATGATGTTCTGCTTCCAACACCAGCTTAAGCATGTTTCTCTTCTCTTCTGTTTCAGAGTTACTGATTTATTCCTGAGACTAATCTGCTCTGAGCCATCCTCATGGATGAACTTCAGGATGTTCAACTCACAGAGATCAAACCACTTTTAAATGATAAGGTAAAGACGGTTTTGTTTTAGCTAAAATATGTATAGATGGTTTTCTTGTGCTATTAATTTTTTATATATGAAATACTAAGTAAAATACTTAGCTTGATGATTTTTATTGATGGGAATACTTTTTAAAATTCATTTCCTAACCTACTCTTTGATGTCTCCCCGGCCCTTTCTTTTCAGTAAGCAAATTCAGTCATATTTTGAACTTTTTCTATTTTATAGAAAGAAAAAAAATAATATGACCAACTTAAATAGAAAGGGTGAAGGGAGTATTTGATTTAGGATCCAAACACTTGACTCTCAGTTTCTTCTATAAGGAGATTTTATCATGCATGGCTAGTGATGAATGCAGGCTCCAGCACTCTCTCAAAAGTTTGCTAAGTCTCCCATGTGACCATTTTCATCAGAGATAGACATCAGGAGTTTACCTTATTTTTTGGTGGTAAAGGTGTTTTTTATGAGACAAGGTTTTTCTGTGTAGCCCTAGAACTCACTTTGTAGACTGGCCTCAAACTCTGCCTCCGTAGAGCTGGGACTAGAGGTGTGCACTACCACATCCAGCAGAATGTACCTCATTTTTATCTTGGTGTTAGAGAGTTTCATGATGAATGGCATACTTGAAAGCCACCAGAGCTCAACAGATCTTTCTTGTCCCTTCCAGTTTGGTGTACACACCAGAAACTCTTTGCTGCACTGTTCTTTTGGCCCATTGTCCAAATGCCTTCTTAAATACTTTATAGCAGTGTGGGTCTACAGCATCCTTAGAGGAAAGAGTGGAGAGGGTGTGGGGAGACAGGTGGGTGAGAAAGGATGAGAGCACCGAAAGACGTTAATGCTAATTTCTTTCTCTGTCCCAAGCAAAGCTCTTTATAACAGCTTTCTCTACTGACTTAGATTTTCACTAAGTTATATTGCATCCTGACAGCCCCATACTCTTCTCTGTGACCTTTTCTCTCTGTTATCCTTCCTTTGACTTCCACTAGACTTTATGTTCTCTTCTTTGGCAGTCTGTACTTTCTAAAGACCTTCTTGATTTCTGTTGACTGCCCCCACAATGTTTCCAGAAATCTCTATCCATTAAATACCATTTTTCTGTGTATATGAAGGACTTTACGTAAAAGGACATGCCATGAAGAAGAGGAAGATACTAAAATCTATAGCCTTAAAGCTCAGGTCTAGCCACAGAAATGAATATTCTCAGGGCAGGAGAAAGCTGACAGTTTAGCTTCAGCAAGGAAATAACCTGTCTTCAGTCTTGTTAATCATCAGAATCAGGTAAGGGAGTGTTTAAAAATGCAGATCCCAGATCCCACTCCAGACCAGTCTAAGGGGTAAAGACTGTGGTCAGCACGTTTCAGGTTTGGCTTCTGATTGTAGCTACCTATGGAGATGTAAGAATCACTAATGCCAAGTCATCCTTCCTTACTGATACCTTACTGGACTGGTCTAGGGTACAGTGTAGTTTTTTTTGTTTGTACTGAAGATTAAACCAAGGAATCATGGTTGTCAAGTGCTCGGCCACTGAGCTACTTATAAATAAAGGCATTGCTTTAATATTTGCTTGAATATTATAGAGTGAATTCTGTCCCCGAAATTTTACACACTGAAACTTTAGCCCCCATCACATGTGACTTTTGGAGAGAAAGCCTTGTGATGGTCTGTTTTAATTGTCAACTTACCGTGATCTAGGATCAACTGGGAAGACAGTCTTTCAGTATTGAATATCTAGATTAGGATGGTCTGTGGGCATGACTGGAGGTTTGTCTTGATTATGCTAAGTGATGTGATGGGAAGACAGCCTAGTAGTAGGCAGCACCATTCTCTGGGGTTGGGTCCTGTACTGTATGAACAAGGAGAAAGTAAGCTGAGCACTGGCAGGCATGTCTGTACTCTCTCTGCTCTGGACTGTGGCTGGGACTGGCTGCTTCAAGTTCCTGCCACTCTGACTATGAAGCTGCTGTGGAATATAACCTGGTTTGTGAGCTAAAACAAAACCTTCCTCTCCCACACTTGCCTTTGTTACAGCGACAGTACAAAACTAAGACAGACCTTTATAGAAGTGATTAAAGTTCAGTAAGATCAGAAAGATAGAGAGCCTGATCTGATGGTTGGTGGCCTCTTCTTGTTACCGTATGAGGACTTAGTGAGAAGACAGCCATTTGTAAAGCAGGAAGAGAGCCCTCATCAGAAACTGAAACCTCCGTCTTAAACTTTGCAGCTTCCAGAACAGTGAGGAATTAACTTTCTGTTGTTGTAAGTCTTCCCCTCCATGGTATTTCGTCATGGCCAAAATAAACGGACACCAAGCAAAGCCTCACTCCCTAACAGCTGTCAGTTTCTCTTCGATATGCTGTTCTGTTCCCAACCACTTTCCACATTCCATCTTGCTTCTTTCTCGCTGAGACATGTTCCTGTCCCATTCTTCACTATTCATGGAAGCCCCATGTTGTGACTAAGTAGACAAGAGTCCCTTTGAACAGTGGCATTCCCATGGACCACTGACTTCTTAGCTCTCCGCCTTCCCAACTGCACGGATTCCCTGGCGTTTGAAAACTGCCAGCTCTGGTCAGTGAGTCGGTGCTTTTGTACATGTTGTAAAAGAAGATGATGAGGAAAATGCCTCTCCTCCATCTCCATGGTGTCATTTGATGCTCTAGACAGCTCGGTGAGGTAGAGAGCACAGATAAGGACATTTCCATATTGCTGAGTAGGCTAAAGCTAAGAAAGGAAGTGGCTCACAAATTGAGTTCCAGGTAATGCCTGCAGGTTTTCTTTATATTGGCACTGATGTTTTGGACTGATATTGTTTAGGACACTATTCTATGCATTGTAGAATGTTTAGCAACAACTTAGCCTGTATCCACTAGATGCTACTAGCTGTCCCCTCCCAGTGGTGACAACTAAAAAGGTCTCTAGATATTGCTAAATATTATCTGGGATGCAAAGTCCGTGAATGACAGTCAGTCGTATTAAAAGAAACGCCTCTGGATTTGAGTAGATGTCTTGAGAAGCTTTGCTGTTGTTTTGGCTCCTATCCCTCCCGCTCCCTCATTTTCCTCCTTGCTCCCTTTCTTCATTGTGGGGTATGGGCTATCCTATCATTTACTAAGTACTTTTTATGTGCCAAATGCTTTACATGCATTCTCTCTTAGTGCTCAGATTTCTCTTTAAAGTACTATAATCTTCATTTAACAGATAACAGTATCTGATTGATAGGCCAGCTTGCCCAGTCGGTAAATGCTAGAGCTGGGTCTGAAAACCAAGTCTTTCCTATTCTGAAATGTTCTGCCTGCCTTTGTGACCATGTAGACTTTGCCAGTGTGACTTTTTTTTTTTTTTTATCTTTCAGGAGCAACCTAGAAACGTATATTATATTATTTTACCCCATCTTTCATTTCATGCTTTGCTCTTAGCCTAAGATATTCCCAAATCCTTTCAGACTTCAGGGAGCTAAAGGGAATGTAGACAGACCCTGTTATTACAGGGGAACAACATGTCCTAGGGTGACCATAAGGAAGCATTTTCCATATATTTTAAGAGAAGCTCATGTTCACTTGTCTTATAACTTGTGTTCTTCTCATTTTTATTTTAGTATGACTGTAATTTTGTCTATAGCTCAGAATTGTCAAGAAGTGGGTGAATTTTCCATACTTATTTTAGCTCCAGTAATGAAAAAAAGTAACCAGCAATCTAGAATTTATATATGAGTGGACATATGAGTGTTTTCCCCTTCAAATAACATTATAAATGTGGTAGTTACACAACTATAGTACCAGTGCTTAGAAAGCTGAGATAAGAGAAGACCAAGTCCTAGATTACATAGAAAGACCCTGGTTTATTTAATTCTTTTTTTAATAATTTATTTTAGTTTATATATAGGAGTACACTGTAGCTGCCTTCAGAAGAGGGCATTGGATCCTATTACAGATGGTTATGAGCCACCATGTGGTTGCTGGGAATTGAACTCAGGACCTCTGGAAGAGCTGTCAGTGTTCTTAACTGCTAAGCCATCTCTCCAGCCAGCAAGACCCTGTTTTAAAAGAAAAAGGAAAGCCAGGCCTATGTCTGAAATCCTAGCACTTTGAGGGCAGAGACAAGAAGGCTGTCAAGAGTCTGAGGCTAGTCTGGTTGCATAGTGAGTTCCAGGCTAACCAGGGCTACATTGTAAAACTCTGTCTCAAAAAAGTGTTTAGCCATTTTCAGAGTATTTTTAGAAATACTATATTATTCTCCAATTGAGCATGGTGGTGCACACCTTTAATTCCAGCACACAGGAGGCAGAAGCAGGTAGATCTCTGAGTTTAAGACCACCCTAGTCTACAGAGGTAGTTCCAGGATAGCCAGGGCTATGTAGAGTAGAGAGACCCTGTCTCATCAAAAAAACAAAATAAACAGACAAACCAAATATTATATTATTCTTCTAGCCTCTTTTCAAATACTCAGCTGTTTTACAGATGAGGCTCATACCTGGTCCAGAGCCAGTGTCTATTAAAGAGTTAGAACACAGACTAGCACCTCTAACTTTTTAAAAATGATTTATTTATATGCATTAATGTTTTGTCTGCATGCATGTCTGTGTGAGGGTATCATATCCTCTGGAACTAGAGTTACAGACAGCTGTAAGCTGCCATGTGAGTGCTGGGAACTGAACCCCAGTCCTCTGGAGTCCTTTGCTGAGCTACCTGTCCAGCCCACACATTTTTTTATTGGATATTTTCTTTATTTACATTTCAAATGCTATCCCCTTTCCAGATCTCCCCTCCCCCGTTCTCTGTGAGGGTGCTCCCCCACCCACCCACCTACTCCCGCCTTCCTGCCCTGGCATTCCCTACATTGGGGCACTAAACCCCCATAGACCAAGGGCCGTTCTTCCCATTGATGTCCAACAGCCTACATATTTAATGTTTAATTTTGACCTTGATCAGCTTGTTAGCTGTCCAGACACCTCACCCAGCAGATCTCCTTCCAAGCAGGAGAGCCCACTATGCTTCTCTCTCCCTGTCTTTTAGTCTGCCTACTATGGCTTTAGAGCCTACAGAGCCTAGTGAAAGCCAAAAGTCAGGTATGAAAACACTAGGAAGCCAGAGTTGTCTTCTGAAAAGTTGAAGATATATCAGAAAGGGGAATAAATACCCAAGGGGATGAATGCAAACAAGTTATTTGCTTTGTGTTGGTTATTATAATAAATTGTGAAATAGCCCATACTGTAGTTTAAGGTTTGCTTTTTTACTAAAAACTAGACATATAAGCAAAGGGAAAAGGGGTGTATATAAGAATTGTAAGAGGAAGAACTCTGGGATCAACTTAAAAATAATTAATTGATATGGTCGTTTTGTTTGCATGTATATCTATGTACCACTTGTGTGCCTCATGTCCATAGAGACCAGAGATGGCATTGAATCCTCCCTGAACGTGTGAGATGCTTGTAAGCTGTCATGTGGTGTTAGGAATTGAACCTGGGACTTCTGGAAGAGCAGCTACAAGCACTATTAACTGCTGAGCCATCTCTCCGGTCCCTGGGAGCAACATATTTGTAAGCTCCAGGAGAATAGAAACAGAAGAGTTTGTGTATCGGGGTTACTTTTTGAAAAGGTGTGTGCAGGGTAGGGCACGGGCAGAAGGACATGAAATGGCTCAGCCTTTAACAGCACATGTATAAGCCTGATGACCTGAGTTTGATCCCCAAACCCAAGTAAAGGTAGGAAAAAAGAACCAACTGCACTTTGTCCTCTGACCTCCACAATCGTACAGTGCTATACACATCCCTCCTCTTCCAGTCATACACATACATGCAATAATAACATTTTCGAATTTTAATAAAGCTTTCCAGAGGGTCTGGCCTACCTGGTAGGTTACTGGTCAAAGGCTGGCTAGAGTGTCAGGAAGGGGCTGGAAAAGTAGATGTAGTGAGTGTCATAGGGCAGTCAGTGCCTGAGTCCCTAGCATTCCCAGGTGAGCCCGCAATGTTTACTTTCTGTGGCCTAGACTCCATGTGGGTAGTGTTGCTTTCTTGGAATCTGAGATTATGAAAAAATTCCAAGAAAAATGAGGCCATGGATCCTGTGTCAGGGAAGTGGTAAGAGACAGAGTAAGATTAATTGGAGAAGGGTTTAGGGATGCCCTGCTGTTGTAACTCTTGGCTTTGGCCAATGAGAACTTGATCACTGTGTAGTCTGAGTTTCTGGGAATGAGGAGATGGAGTGTGCTTTGAAGGAAAAAAATAATAAAACTGTGGCTAAAAGAAAGAAAAAGGCCGGGCGGTGGTGGCGCACCACCCAGCACTTGGGAGGCAGAGGCAGACGGATTTTTGAGTTCGAGGCTAGCCTGGTCTACAGAGTGAGTTCCAGGACAGCCAGGGCTACACAGAGAAACCCTGTCTCGAAAAACCAAATAATAATAATAATAATAATAATAATAATAATAATAATAATAAAAGAAAGAAAGAAAGAAAGAAAGAAAGAAAGAAAGAAAGAAAGAAAGAAAGAAAGAAAGAAAGAAAGAGAAGAGCATGGGGGCATAGCTTGATGGTAGATCATTCATCATGAGTTTGAGGCCCTGGGTTCATCCTCTAGTCCACCCAGTGTCTGCAGTTAAACTTACATTTGTTGACACTTTCTTTCATCAGAGACTATTCTGGGATGCTATTCTGTTTTGAACTAGAGGATGGGTATATCTTAGTGTTCCAAGAGCAATTGTCACAACTGTTATCAGAAATGACCGAAGCGACACTGGGCAGGGAGTGTGTTCAGCAAGTATTAATGCCACCACAATAGACTGAGTGGCTATCAAACAATTTCAAGAAACGGGAGATGGTAAGGAGAGCCCAAAACATAGTCACCAACCTATCTGAGAGCCCAGGGGATTTTTAAATGTATCTATTTTTATTTTATGTACAGTGGTGCTTCGCCTGCTTATGTGAGGGAGTCAGACCCCCTGGAGCAGGAGTTACAAGCAGTTGAGAGTTGCCAAGTGGGTGGTGAGACTGAACCCAGGTCCTCTGAACGAGCATTTAGTGCTTTTAATCACTAAGCCGTCTCTCCAGCCCAAGCTCAAGGATTTTTTAATGCAGGAATCTGTGACCTATAACATTAGCCTAATAGTGTATAGTGTAGATGTCAGATTCAAAGTTGAAATTGTAGTCTACAGATGATAACTTGATTATAGAAGACAGTCTTAGCATTTATTAGGATTTCTTTAGGATTTATTAGGAAGTCTGATAATTATTTTTGAAAATAATTGATATAGATGCTTAAAGCATATAGAATTTTCACTCAAATCTTGGATTACCAGCTTGAACATATTTCTTTTCAGAGAATGGTTTGCTGAAGGAAGCTAAAGCAGAAGAATCATAAATTTGAGGCCAGCCTTGACTGTGTAGCAGGACTTTATGTCAGAGCTCTAAAGCGACACTGATTCCTAACTAGTGCTCTGGTCTTAGTCATTAAAGAGAGACATTGTCTTCTGAGCTTACTTGACCCTTCTGCTTGCTCACTCTCCAGTTTCATTTCACTTTCTGTTGGGAAGATTTTTCTTTTCTCTGAAAGGTTCCTTATTGTTTTGTTCTTTGCCCCAGTGCTAAGAATAGAACCTAGGGTTTTTTGTATGCTCCCTAAGCTACATCTCCAGCCATGCTCCCCTTTGGGAGATCTTTATCTTGAGAAAGAGTCTTGCTAAGTTGAATAGGCTGGCCTGTGGTTTGTCGTTGTCCTGCCTCGGGGCCTCGCATAAGGTTGGGTTGTGGTGTGCTACCACACTCAGCTCTCCATTTTGTGTCATTTTGTTTTTGAGATCAATTTATTTTTAAGACTTTTATTGTTATAACAACTTGCCATCTCCTCTTTAGCTGCTTCCCTCTTTGGTCTTCATGTCTGCCTCTCATCCTGTCTTTCTTTTGAGGCATTCATAACTTCTTCAAGATGACAGTTCTACACTTGTTGGGTGTCAGGACCAAGAATAGATGGTACGACACACATAGACCACCCTCCCTGCTGCAAACTCACATAACCGGCAGATTTCCCAGGTCCTTTCTGGGTGTTGCTTATCATCTCATCTTTCTTCACGTTCTGCCGTTGCCTTCTGCCTCTTAGAACCACTTATATATGTTTTGCCTCTGTGGGGTGTGTGTGTGTGTGTGTGTGTGTGTGTGTACATACATGCTCGGTCCCTGCAAAGGTCAGTAGAGTGTGTCAGCTCTCCTGGAACTGGAGTTATAGATGACTGTGAGACACCATGTGGATGCTGAGACCCAAACTCAGGTCCTCTGGAAGAGTAGTCAGTGCTTCTGCTTAGTTGCAGAAGTGCTGAACCAATTCTACCTACCCTCCTTTTACAGTTCTTGATTGTATTGTGAGAATGCATCTCTCTTTTCTTTAATAATTATTGTTTTTCCCTTCCAGTTTTGTTTTTGGTTTTGGTTTTTTGATTTTTTGAGACAGGGTTTCTCTGTGTAGTCCTGACTGTCCTGGAACTCACTCTGTAGACCAGGCTGGCCTCGAACTCAGAAATCCGCCTGCCTCTGCCTCCCAAGTGCTGGGATTAAAGGTGTGCGCCACCACTGCCCGGCCCCTTCCAGTTTTTTATTTGTTTGTATTTCATACTTCTTTCTTTGACCAGTTCTTAGTTACTTTTTTCTTACTCAATTAAGGGAGTTACTTGCTTTGAAGTTATCTTTTTCTTTGCTTGTTGTTTAATTTTTGTGTAGTGCTGAAGTTAGAACACAGGGCTTTGAATATGCTGTGTAAACATCCTTATATTGAGCCACATGTGAAGCACATGTGAAGCTCAGAGCACTGCACACAGATGCACCTCTCTCTCATACACACACACAAACATTAAATAAAAGAAAAAAATCATTTGATTAAGGTTTTTGCTAACTTCTCAGCAAACAGGATAGCTGGTGTTTCTGGAAAGAATTGCCTGTTTCTACTTTTGGTGTTTCTCTTGTGCTCTTCTCAGAGGCTCATACCTCACACAAAGCCTTGTGGGTGCTCTCATGTGACCACAAGGAAGCTGAGTATATGCACCGGTGACAGCTGCTCCTGAAGAGCCCAATCAGGCTAGAGTGACTTTTCAAATAGTCCCTAAAGGAACCTCCAGGAACACTGATATGGCCTATCTTATGTCTGTGCTTTTTGTACAAATCTTTTTTGTGTAAATTAGAAAAGGGAAATGCATGCTTACTATAGAAAAAAACATTGAGGGAATTATGAGCTCTCATAATTCCTATACAGAGACAGATAGTAGTTAATGGGTTGGTATTGTCTTTCTGATCTTTTTTTTAATTTTTGAGACAAGGCTTCATAATCTAGCCAAGCTAGGCTAGAACTCACTATACCACCCAGTCTGGCCTTGAACTCTCAGCAATCCTACCTCAGCTAAGGGCATGTGCCTGGATTAATTTTTAAAAATTGGCTCGTTTATTGTATAAGTCAAAGAACTTCCCTGCTGATCATTTCTATCTTACTGAAACCATTCACTTTAGTCTGTGCAAGGACCCTTCCTTTGGTCTTTCTTAGTCTTACTGGAAATTAAGTACAACGGCTTCTCTGAATAAGTTCTTACCAATATCCCTTGGGACTAAGTAAGAGGAGCCATTCAATACTATGATGCATCTTTGCTTATAGCAGCCTTCCCCGGAGTGTGCTATCCTGTGTCTGTGTGGCTGTCATAGCTATCTTCACATGCTGTAATTCTATAAGGCTTTAAAATTAATTATTCAGCTTTGAGTCAAGAATGATGCTCAGACCAGCCTTCTCTGTCCTTTTTATCTGCAGTTTCGTGATGGTTGATCTGTTATTGCTTTACTGTGTACATCGTTGAAAACCCAAGGCTGCTTTTCTAGAACTTTATTCCTTCAGAAGGTCATCAATGTCATATACAAGTTTCTGTGATAATTTTAAACCTAATAGCAAGGTGTACTACATGCGCCTATAATCTCAGCACTCAGGAGCTAAGAGGATTGTGAGTTTAAGGCTACCTAGTGAAAACCTGTCCCACAAAGCAAAATTAAAAACAATGTAAAAACGATTACACACATACATGTATAACTTGGATTGTTCATGTAACTAATGGCTACTATATTGGATACCACTGCTCCAGATTACTCCAGCTCCTCTCCTGAACAGGATAGTTTGTTTCTTTTGGTGTGTGTATTTATAAGGCTCTGCCTCAACCTCTGCTTTGCCTTGATAGCTGGGTAAGTGGTAGGTCAAGAAGAATGGTATTTTTTTTTCTTAATGTTGGGAATCAAACCCAGGGCCTTGAACATTCTAAGGCTGGTGCTCTACTGCAGAGCTATACCTCTGGCTCATGGAAGAACTATTTCTTTTTTTTTTTTTTTTTTGGTTTTTCGAGACAGGGTTTCTCTATGTAGTCCTGGCTGTCCTGGGACTCACTCTGTAGACCAGGCTGGCCTTGAACTCAGAAATCCACCTGCCTCTGCCTCCCAAGTGCTGGGATTAAAGGCGTGCGCCACCACCGCCCGGCTGGAAGAACTATTTCTAAGACTAGCTTGAACAGTTAGATATCTAGAGGGGCAGTGTTGAGAAAGATGATTAGCAACTCCATGCCTTCTGAAAGCTATTGGGAAGATGGATACATGTGCCATTATATAACAGTCTAATAAGAGAGCCTTTGAGGGGATGGCTTGTACTTCATGAACAATCAAGTTAGAAGGGTTTTCTCTCTCTTTTTTTTTCCCTCAAATATATCACCTGTTCCCTTTCTGTACTCTTACACTGTACGTTTTCAACCCTGGCATCTTAAACACTGCAGCAATGCCTCTGAATCATTCCATTGATTCCCTCAAGAATTACCATCATATAATCCCCATTTAGAAGCATGGTGAATTTCATTTGGAGTTTTTAGATATGGTATGCTTCTTAAATGCTGTGGTGACTTTCCCCACTTCTTACTGGCTATTTTGTAAGATATAATTAATATGACAACCTATTAAGAACTCTATTCGGTTTTTCTTTCCTTCAGAAACATTGGGTTTTAGGGGTGGGGAAATGTCATTGGTTTTTTTTTTTTTTTATGTCTGTTTGTGTGAGCCTATGTGCAATGTGCAGTGGCCACAGAGGCCAGAAGAAGGCATCAGATCCCTTGGACCCGGGCTTAACTGGTGGTTGTGAGTCAACCTAACCTGGATCAAATATCTCTCCAGCCCGCAACATTGCTTTTCTTTTTTCTTTTTTTTTTTTTTAAAAAGATTCATTATTTTTATTTATATACATGTGTGTGTGGGTGTGTGCACATGTGTGGAGGTGCCTGCAGAAGCTAGAAGTTTTGGATTCCCTAGAACAGGAATTACAAGTAGCTGTGAGCTTCCCCATGTGAATGCCAGAACTGAACTCACATTCTCTGCAAGAGCAGTGTGCACTCTTGTTTTCAAGACAGTGTTTATCTGTGTAGCCCTGGCTGTTCTGCAACTTACTCTGTAGACAAGACTGGCCTCAAACTCAGAGATCCACCTCTGCCTGGAGTGCAGGGATTAAAGATATGCCCAGCACAGTGCTCACTCTTAACTGGCTAGTCATCCCCCAACATTGCTTTTCTTAAGAAATCTAACAACAGTTAGATTTGAAGTTTTCATTTTTGGCTTTGGTTTCTTACTGTTTCTTCTAGATCTGGAAACCATTTTTCCGTCTTCCATCCCTTTCAGGGTGGCCTCCAATATCTTCCCTTCCAGGTTTCTTCCCTTCCAAGTGCTTCCTCTGTGTGTTTAACTTTAGAGCATGGTTCATGGTTCACTGTGAACCTACACGTTACTGCTTTCTTTCCACAGAAGGCGTGACACAAGATTTGCTGGGTAACAAGACTTATCTTCATGTTAATCTCACCTCTGAAAATATAGTCTGCAGTAGCATATTAAACACCCACTCCCTCTCCAAACTTCAATGAGAATCATTTTAGTTTATGACAACCAGGAGGCTACACGTACACTACTTTCACTGTGAACTAAATTTACTGCACATTTGGGGAAACTGACTGTGTTTTCTGACTTCTATTGACAGAATGGCACACGAAACTTCCAGGACTTTGACTGTCAGGTAAGGACTGTACCAGCACCAAAGAAGCTCTGTACAGGATCTAACAGTGCCTTCCTCCCCACACTGGGGTCTTAGAAAATCGGATCTTGTATTGCTATTGTTTGTATTTTGTTTTGTTTTGTTCAAGTAGGGACTGTAGACCAGGTTGACCTTGAACTTATGACAGTGCCTCCTGATTCAGCTTCCTGAGTTCTGGGCTTACAGGCATGCGCCACCACCCCTAGCTAGAAGTCCATTCATCATAGCTAATCATGAGAACTCACTAGTGTTCTTTTAGTCATTGGAGCAAGTTTATTTAAAATGATTTGCTATCATATTCAAAAAGTGTCTTCTAGGAACCTGTCTAACGACTGTAGGTTACTTGGTTGAGCTGTGTCTTTGTGACTGAGATCTCTATTCTTTGGAGACCTCAGTTGTCACAAGTGGTAAATGGAAGGTTGTCACTAGACTCAGATAAAACAGATGGCAGGCAGTTTATAGAAGAGACATCTTAATAGCAAAATTGCTTCCTAAACCAGAGATCAAATAATTATTAATACAAAATGAAGATTTTTCTTGGCTTTATGTCTGGAAATGTAAATTTTATCCTGGCTCAGTATTTTCCCACATGGTACTGTTCTTCATAATCTACTATTGCCAATTAGAAAATCAGTAAAATGAGCCAGCCATTCTCTACCCACCTACTTTATCTGTTAACTAGCCCTGAAAGAAATCTAAGAAAGGAACACATGGATATATAGGGAACCTTCTAAGCCCACACAGCCTGACTCTCTCACTCTGGGATTGCTGCCATAGCTACAACATGAAGCTGACTTAAAGGATATTGGCAGAGAAGGATAGCTCTTCAGACTGCACTCCTTGTTTCCAGTGTTCGGCCATCTTGCATATCCATCAGGAAAGAATTGCCTCCAATATGCGCCTCATGTTAAGTACAGTCTTTATAGCATTAGCATCAAAGGCAAAAACCAGTCTAGTCAATCCTTGTATAGAGAAATTAAAAAAAAAAGCTTTTATATTGGCAAACTAGTTCTATCACAATTATTGGCCCCCTATGATAAGGTATCTATTGGATATGATCTTTGAAATGTATGTTTTAGAGAAGCAAAACAATATTATAGGTTTTTATTCTTCTTAATATCTGAGTGAAGACATCGAATGATTGGAACAGAAAAACCGGCTCCTCCTGAATGTATTGCTTATTTTTTTTCCTGGATAAGTCTAGAACTAGCATTTAAGGAATCCACTTGTCCTTAAAGCTGACATTCGGCAGGTTAGATGAGGCTTGCTGTGCAAGAGCAGGCTGGTAGTGTTGTCCTTGAGTCCCAGTTCCAGCTGGTCATTTCTGACAGAATCAGCCCAGTGTGCTTGGGGGTCATTTACTCATACTTAAAAAGTCTTTAGAACTTTTGATACTCTGTGACAGTGGGACAGTCAAGATTGAGTTTAGCTGTTTTTAATTTAATCTGACATTAGTTATAGTTTGGGTCCTAGTTGGATCAGTTGGAGTTGATTGCTTTTGACATGATTTACCAAGAAGGAGATCACTGAGATAGAGTGACAGGAGGACTCAGCATAAGGTACATCAGTGATGTAAGGTACATCAGAAATAGTATGCACGCACTCCTCTCTGAAAGCACTTGTTTTCATCAGATACCAGGAGGTTAGTAGATTTAAGCCGTCTATTTTTTTCTGCTTTACCATGTGTGCTTGCTTCCTTGCTTGCTTACTTGCCTGTGTGTCCAGGGCCTTGCTCATGCTAGGAAAGTATTCTTTTTTAATATCTAAGTATAGATTTAGTCTAGCAAGGGCCAGTGAAATGGCCCAGTGGGTAAAGCGGCTTACAATGTAAGCCTTATAACTTGAGCTCAATCCCTGGAACCTGCATAAGGTACAGGGAAAGACCAACTCCATAAATCTGTCCTCTGACCTTCACGTGTATGCTGTGGTGTACATATACAAATGCAAGGCACACATGATACTACTCTAGCAAGGGACCAACGAGATGTTTCAGTGGGTAAAGGCTTACTACATAAGCCTAATAATCTGAGTTCAATCTCAAAAACCCTCTTTAAAAAAAAAAAAAAAGCCACATGTAGGGGCTTGAGAGATAGCTCAGTGGTTAAGTAGTTCAATTTCCAGCAACCACATGGTGGCTCACAACCATCTGTAATGGGATCCGATGCCCTCTTCTGGTGTGTCTAAGGACAGCTACAGTGTACTCATAAATTAAGAAAAAAAAAAAGCCACATGCAGTCACCAAGATGGCTTAGCAGATAAAGGTGCTTGCTGCCAAAGCTGACAACCTGAGTTTGATTCCTAGAACCCACAGGATAGCAGGAGAGACTAAACTCTCACAGATTGTCTTCTAACTGGGCATGTCTAGTCCCACCCCACTCCAGTAAATAAATATAATAAAAGTTTTAGGAAGAAACCCTAGATGCAATGGTATGTATCTATAATCTCATCACTCCTACAGGGAGATAGGAGGCAGAGACAAGAGACTCTCCTAGAAGGCCACAGTCTAGTTAGCCTAGAGTATAGAGTATAGCAAAAACAAGAAAAACCATGCTTCAGCAAGGTGGAAGGAGAGAATCAACTCCTTAACGACTGTCCTTTGATTTCCACAAGTACACTGTGCAATGGACACATCCCCACAACAATAATAACAATGACTACTACTACTATTGTGGTTGTTGTTATTTTAAATTGGAGCTATGATGTAATACAGTGGTAGAGCTCTTGCCTGGCATGTGTGAGCCTGGGTTCAATACCCAGCCCTGAAAGTCAACAACAAAAAACTATATTCCTGATTTTCTTTCTTTTATAAAGTCCTGTACTGTTATGCTAAGGTGTGCCTTTCTTTGGAACCTTCATATGACATACCTTCTTTTGGAATATATCAGGTTGAACCTTATTTTCACCAGTGTAGATATACAGTGGTTTTTTATTTCTCTCCTTTTAGTGCTGCTAAAAATAATTGGTCTTGCATAAAAAAGAGCCTACCCCAAAGTGCTGATACTTTAAGTGAAGCCTCATTATCTTCTGGCATTGTGAAATACAACTCTAGGTTGGATAGAAATAGAACGATGGGAGGTGCTTGTGACTGTCGCCTGTTTGACACTAGTCTTGGATATGTGCATTCTCTGTGTTGAAAGAAAAACTGGGAGACAGAGGCAGGTGGATTTCTGAGTTCAGGGCCAGCCTGATCTACAGAGTGAGTTCCAGGACACCAGGGCTACACAGAGAAACCTTGTCTCGAAAAACCAAAAGAAAAAAAAAAAGGAAAAGTAAAACTGACTAGGGATGTAGCTCAGTGGTAGAGTGCTTGCCTAGTGTGTATAAGACCTCAGGTTCAAGGCTCAGTCTTCGGCACTGAATAAATATTAGTGGATAGTAAGAAGCTCTTATCTGGCAGTATATATCATCTCTGTAGAAGAAGCTGATAATGAATCCAGGCTTGGCCAAGGATTGAATAATTTCATGTTGTTTGTTTAATTGCAGTTGCTCTGTAGAGGACCCATTTGAGGACCAGATATTATCACTACAGCGCAAATCAGTATACATGATTGGTGAATGAATGGCTTGCTACCAAATAAGAATTAAATTGATGGCAAGGGATGGGGGGTCCTTACAGAAAAAGCTAAATTCAAAAACAAACAAAAATCACAAACTGCCATCTGCCTATACATACACTCTGTAAGTAGAGGGTTTATTCCGCCAATAGACAAGATCATGTCACATGCATGATGGCTACCAACTTTTCAGACTTACAGCGAAGAGCCACCGTGCTAAGAAAAGACCTTTCCTGTAGCACTGTGATGCATTTAGGGTGCTACTCAGTGGTAGAGCAATGGTCCCACACTAATCATGCACACTCCTGAGGCACAGTGTGCTGAGAGTGAGTCCTGGGGCCTTGGGCCGGGTTGGTTACATTCTTTCTCTCTCCTAATGGTCATCTAAGGCTGTGGAAAGAAGATACTAGAGTTGGTTCTGAAAGAGAAAAAGACTTTTAAGTTGCATATTGCAAAAAACATTCTTAGATGGAAAATGTGGCTGGTGGGAAGGCTGGAGGGTGTGAGTGGCTGTAGAGCAAACACTGGATGCCTGGAAGTGCTGTGTGAACTTGGGTGAAAGAGGGGAGACAGGAAACTTGACAGGGCAGAGGCTAAGTAAGTAATTGACTGTTTTTTTTTTTTTTTAATTTGGTTTGGTTTGGGGGAGTGTTTGTTTGTTTGTTTGTTTGTTTGAGACAGTGTTTCTCTGTGTAGCTCTGGCTGTCTTGGAATTCACCCTGTAGACCTTAGGCCTCAAACTCTTAGAAATCCACCTGCCTCTGCCTCTCCTAAGTACTAGGATTAAAGGTGTGTGCCATCACTGTCCCGGCCAGTTGGGTATTTTGCTGTGAGATTACACAAATTATCCTTATCCCTCTGTACAGTAGTATTGAATGGAACATTATACTCAAAAGCCCTATGTGTTGGGACTTTGAGTATAACTCAGAGGAAGTACAATTGCCTAGCAAGGACCTGAGTCACACACACACACACACACACACACACACTCCACAATTTCTACATAGCAGTGGAAGACTCATACTAAAACATGATAATAACATTTATTATCATGTTTAACATGATGAACATAACAATAAAAACTAACATTTCAACATTTCATACTAGCAAGAAAGTTACTAGAATGGAGAAGAAAAAGCACAGGCACTAAGTGATCATAATTTAGCTGGTATCACAGATAAAGGGCCAGTGATATGGTGACAGTACATTTAGCTAAAGGGAAAGGACATGAGAAAGTCCACAGTTGCTGACT